>NC_037683.1:67945333-68205661 GCF_003255815.1 Theropithecus gelada | reverse complement strand
CACACACACACACACACACACACACACACACACACACACACACACAAAGTTTTTATTTATTGTAAACTGGTTAGGTTCTTCAAGCACACAGAAAAAATCGAGTCTTAGAAGTATTCAATTTGCAATTTGCTTCTTATTTATTGCAAAAGTGAGCACAAAACCAACAATAATGAAATGGTAGAGCTCTGCTATCCTGCTTTGAGAGTTGCTTTTTTGCACAAGAAGCATTTTCCAGAGTTGTTTTGTATAGGTCCTTAGACACCACTTCAGTGTTAATGGTTCTGAGATGTGGGGGTTTACACTGAAGTAGACTAAACGTCCATGTATTTTGCTTAATATTGAAAAAGATCTTGTCTATATTTAACTAGAGGGTTGCATTAGTGTTCAGAGTGCATACTTTTATTTTCTTCACATCTCAATGTATTCTAATGCTTGTTGGGGGGGGGCACCCCTTAGACCCCGTGTCACCTGGGAGGGGCTGCCTGGTGAGATTTTCACATGGCATAATTCTGGCAGTACCTCTGGGGATTCCACCATGCTGACCCAAGCCTGGTCTCAGAGTTTTCAAAGTGTCTCTAATTTTATAAATGCACTTTCAATTAAAGATAGTCATTCCCCAGCAGTTAACTAAGGAAGTTTTTATTTTGTCATTCCCTGCTTGGAACAACTGAACAGCTCAGTTTCAGTGTGGGAACAGGAGGAAATAAAAGAATGCAGTAAGGGCTTGTGAGGGCACAGCTGCCACTAGAACTGAAGACTGGACAGTCCCCATATAGGCAAATTCTATTAAGGCAAGGCTGTGATCACATGAAATCAAGCAATACTGTTATATTAAAGAATACAAATAAAGAGACTTCTCCAGAGAATATTTTGTTGGAAAATGTAAATAGGTAAAAAATAAGTATAAGTCTTGCAAAATTTTAAGTTTGATTGTCTGGGAATTTGCCACATGATAAAGCCTAACAGAGAATTCTAGATATTATTCTAAAAATATACCGAGTTTACAGTTTTATTTGCTTTTTTTATACTTAAAGGGGGTAATAATACTTATTTATAAAATTCTGAAAGTGAGACATACCTTAAAGAATTGACAGATTTCAGAGGATAATTGCAAGGGCTATATGTAAGAGTTCCAGTTTGGCTGAAAGGTCATTGGTTGAGAATTGCATCTTTATGCTGCATCTTTATAGCATTTATAACTATATAGTATATTGTTTCTATATATCTATATTATATATAGATATCTTCAAATATGCATCTTATATTTTTGCTTAAAAAGGCTTAGTAAATAACTCTAATTTCAAACCCTTAGTATACAAAGTGATGCACAATTTCACCAGAATTTCAGAATAAAAAAGGCTCAGAAGATGTTTTTGGAATTAGAATAATCTTTGAAGGAAATTCCCAAGTTTATCATAACCAATAGGAATAAAAACTGCCCTAGCTAGAGAGAGATTCAACTCTCTGGTAGATTAGCTAGTGGGCTAAATCGCTAGTAAATTAATTTTATATTCCCTAATAATTAGCTTTGTTAATCTTGTGCCATCAGAGACTTTCTATTCATGGAATCACAAACAGCATTTGTTGTTGAAAAATACTAACACTAGTGAAACCTAACCCAGAAATAGACCCTATTAAAATATGGCTAATTGAGTTTCATGTCAAGGCTAAGTAAAAAATACGGTAAAATAAAATAAAGCCAAATTTATCTAAGGTGGTGGAATGTGTGGGAGGGCATGGCAGGGTATGAGATGTTTAATTTTCTGGAATAACATCCTGTATCTCTTCCACCTCCTAAATGGCCACTGTGGAAAGCAATGTCGTAGACCCACCATTAACATACTGCGTTGCTGTCTCTCACATCTGATTTTGTCCCCAAATCACCCAGTGAAATCAGCACAGCTGGCAAGATTTTTTTTTTTTTCAGAGTCTCACCCTGTCACCCAGGCTGGAGTGTAATGGCACCATCTCGGCTCACTGCAATCTCTGCCTTCAGGGTTGAAACGATTCTCCTGCCTCAGCGTCCTGAGTAGCTGGGATTACAGGCACCCGCCACGACACCCAGCTAATTTTTGTATTTTTAGTGGAGACAGGGTTTCAGCATGTTGGCCAGGCTGGTATCGAACTCCTGACCTCATGATCCACCCACCTTGGCCTCCCAAAGTGCTGGGATTACAGGTGTGAGCCACCACGCCCAGCCTGGCAGCTGGTTTTGATTGAGAACTATGGTGTTAAAAGCAATAGTAGCAGCTGGCTGCTGCCAGTAGTGAACTACCTTTTCCTGTAGAATGGAGAGCTAATTATTTGTCTTGAGATTTCTTCCTCTCTTCAAAGGAAATCTATTTGATTCCTCCAAAGTTGTCAAGCATAAAAGAGCCCTGCCCCTAAATTGGGATTGTCTTTTTTCATTTTCCTCATGTGTTCTGAGGTTTTCACTGTTGTTACTCTGGTCTGCATATCCTGTTTTTCTGCTTCTACTCAGACTCGCCAATTAAAGAAAGATATGGTTTATTAAAAAAATATGGTTCTAGTATTGACTGTAAAGAGAGCTCTTAAACAGGCCTGAATTCTTCATTGGGATTAGCTGAATGTAGTAAGTAAATCCCATGTTGAATGGTGACCTTGTAAATTCTCCAACAAAGCAGAGCTGTACTGAACTTTGTAGCAGCCTAAGTGAAACAAACCTGCTTCTTCCCTTGGGTCTTACCAGTCCTGGGGCAGGCTATGTAATGGGCAAGATACCCACTGCAAGAGGCTACAAGAATGGTCTAATGTATTCGTTTCCAAAATGTGGTGCCTAGACCAGCATCTTCAGTGTCATTTGTTAGAAATGCATATTCTGAAGCCCCTGACAAATCTGGGCGCTCAGCACACTGTGGTTTAGCAAGTGCTTCAGGTGTTTCTGATGCATGCTAGCACTGGAGAACCACTAATCTAGTGCATAACAGGCTTTCTGTTGACACCTGTTGAAGTAAGCGTAGTTTAACTTCACTTTAGGGCAAAGACAGCATTCTGAATTGTAAGAAAAGTTGGATGGGCAGATAAGTCAATGGAGGAAACCACTCTTATATTTTGACTGTATAAGGACAGCCTGATACTTAGATATTTCTTCTTCTCTTTCTTTTTCTTCCCTACCACACTCTTGTCACACACACTCACAGACACACACACACACACACACACACACGCACCCCAGTTTGTAGATACTGTAGATACTGTACATTCTTTCCATAATTAGTTGTTACTATACATTAGACACCATTGCAGAAATTCAGAATACTGTAATGAACAAAATACACTAAGCCCCTGATGTCATTCTGCTTATAATCTCATAAGGGAGAACTTCGAGCCCATAAGCAAGTGAATGCATGTGGTGCTAATAATGGGGCAGGGAGTGTAGGGAGTGACAGGGTAGGGATGGGGTGCTATTTTGGATAAAGTGGGTAGGGAACTATACATAGCTCTTGAGTTCCAGCTCATATCTTCTTAGCTCTTTCTTATTTCATCCTTCCCTGCAGCAGTCAGATTCACATAGTCATCAACTAACAAAAATTCAATTTAGTTACTTTGCATCTCCAGTCTAACCGCACCTCAGTTTAGTTGTACTTCGCATCTCTAGTCTGCACAGGGTATTCTCTGCCCTTCTGAGGATTATCCCTCGTAGTCATCTTGGTACATGCACGTGCTCAGTTGTTCAAGGAGGGTAACATGGCACGGGGCAACCCTTGACCAATTGGAGATGAGGGGCTGGTGGATGAATGCTCCCTTTTTTCTCATCTGGGTAGATAATTCTGGGGAGCATTCTACATGATTCTTGAAGGGAGCCATCTAGACTGAACTCTGGTTACCTACAACATTGGTCAGATTTCATAATGTACCTTGATTTAGATTTTTCTACTTCATCCCTGACTTATTTCCCTGGGATCAAGTCCCTCCCAAACCACTTGAATTCAAGCCTTTTCTTTGGCTGTGCTTTTGGGAGAACCCGGGCCAGGACAGTAGCCATCCCCATTTTGGCTGAGACATCAGAGACATGGGGAAGTCATGCACATAGTTTAAGGAAGAGTGTTCCAGACAAGAACAAATGCTGTGAGACAGGAATATGCTTGGCATGCTGAAGGATGAATGTGCAGGCTGGTGTAGCTTGTGTGGAGTAAGCGTGGGGGAAGAATGAACATGGTAGGGGATACGGTGCAAGAGGAAGCAGGATGCCGCTCATGCGAGGCTTGAAAGGCCATCAGAGAGATTCTGGCTTTTCCTCTGAGTGAAATGGAAAGACAGTGGGGTATATTGGGCATTGGAGGGGCATGAATCTGAAAGATGGTTTTAAAGGATCACCCTGGCTCCTCTAGGAGAGCAAGGGTAAAATCAGCAAAACTATTGAGGAGGTTTTTGTAGTAATTCTGGCAACTTGGACTATGCTGGTAGCAGTGAAGGTGATGAGCTGAGAGAACTAACCCTTGAATTGGATATGGAGTGAAAGAGAGGAATTAAGGATGTATCCAAAATTTTTTTCCATTCATTCTGAATAATTGAAATGAATGGGGTTGCCAATGAAATTATTGATGAGAGAATTCCTTAGCAAAATACACGAAACCTGATTTTAAGAAAAGAAAACCAAAACATGTTGATTTGTATTCTGGTTTATCAATAACAGTCTAACAGTTATGACCACTGGAGAGTCAGGTATTATTCTTATTCTATAAACTAAACAAGTACATTGCCCAGAATAGTGGAAATTAAACAAGCCACCATCTTTTCTGAAGACATAGCAGACATCAGCATGATAGAAGCAAGTTTTAAAATAATATAGTATATAGTTTCAATAATATTTATAATAACCACTTATTACATCAACCACTCTTCATGAATTATTATAGTTAATCCTTAAAACAATCTGAAAGTTAGGTATATTTATTCTAATTTTATAGATTATAAAATTGGCAAATACTGTAGCTAAGTTACTTCTCTAGTCCCACTGCCTTAAAAAGAACAGATCTGAGATTCAAGCCCACATCTTCCTGACTCAACTAGTATTTGCTATTGATCACCAGATCTCCTTGTCTTCTTCCCATCTTTATCATAATGGCCTTCCAAACCTTAACTGCTCAACTTCTGCCAGCTTAGGTGAGGCTGACAGTTTCTTTCTGTCATGGTTTTAACATAGAAATTTATTTCTGTCTCCTGTAATAGTGAAATGCAAGAATTCCATAGATTCACAGTAATGAAACTTTGACTCTTTCTGTCTTGTTGCTGTGGTCTATTGTTGTTGTTGTTGTTTTGTTTTGTTTTGTTTTGTTTTGAGACAGGGTCTCAGTCTGTTGCCCAGGCTAGAGTGCAATGATGTGATCCCAGCTCACTTCAGCCTCAAGTGATCCTCAAGCAATCCTCCCATCTCAGCCTCCCAAATAGCTGGGACCACAGGTGCCTGCAACCACTCCTGGCTAATTTTTGCATTTTTGGTAGAAAGGGGTTTCTCCATGTTACCCACTTTGGTCTTGAACTCCTGAACTCCAGCGATCCACCTGCCTCAGCCTCACAAAGTGCTAAGATTATAGGCGTGAGCCACCGTGCCTGGCCGGTAGTTTTTCTTTAACCACTTTTTTTCCACCTTCTCTGCAATAGGACTTTGACCAGGCTTAGTAGATATATTCAGCATCAGGTGCAAAACTATTCTACCCTAAATATGCCACTATAGGTGATTATACCAAATTGATTTTCTTTCACCTTTTCACTCATCCCTTCATCACCTACCTCTATACTCTTCTAAGATTGTTATCTCTTTCTTCATTTCAATGCATCTTTCTCTCAAAGACCTGAATACTAATGGTAAAATCATTTTTGGGGACAAATGCAAATGGCTCTAAAATGGAGCAAAATATACCATCTGACATGGTGTAGAGACTGTTTTTGACTCAACTTCCTCCCTTTCTTTCCTAGTATTTGCAATGTGTGTCAATTTCCCGCATTGGGAAATTGAGGTGAGTCACATAGTGTCTCAACTAGTGGGTCAAGGTAATCCCCTGCATTTGCATCCCATTCAGAAGGCTGGGAGTGAGTCCAGCAAGACCTCTAGTCAAAGAAGTTCTGAGGGCAGGCTGGATACTAAGAGGTGCCCACTGTAGTCAAGAAGAAGAACCCAAACTAGTCAGAAAGCAGGACCAAGTTCAGGCATGAAGAATGTAGTGAGCTTGTAAATAGGAGAATGTGTAATGAGGCTATGAGCCAGAGTGGTCAGAAACACATGAAGTGTAGTGTGTAAGGTAGGTTAGGACAAGTGGTTCAGACTAAGATTGTGTCTGATCAGAGGGTATTGGAAACCTGTTTTTATGAGATGCCAGCTGCTTGGTACAAGCATAGATTTAATGGATTAAAAGCCTGGAAACCAGACCTTGTTCTTAAGTAGGAGATTTCAGGAACTATAGGATAATAGCTTAATTGTTCATCATCTAATTAGCCAAGATCAGCTCTGACAGCTAATTCTGTGTAAATATCTTCACCCTGTTGATCCATTCATTCCTGCGTTGCCATCAGCATTTTCAAACATGCATCCAGCCTGTTTTGTGTCGAGTGCTCTACTGGGGAGCAGAACTGGAACTAGAAAGATGAACCGGCATCATCCATATTCCCAAGTTTTTAGCTTTCTTTGGAAATAGATTTAAAGCAACAAATGAATAGAAATAATATGATTTCATAAATGCATTGGTGAGAGCAGGTATAAGACTCAGTGGAAACATAGAGATACTACTATGCTCCTAAATCAGAGATGGTTTCACAGAGAAGGCTGTGCTTGAGTTGATTTTGAGGTATTAGTTGAAATTTGTTGAGCAGACAGAGGGGAGAGGAGGAGTGATGTAGGAGCAGGTTTCTAGGCAGAGAGAACACCTGCAACTGAGAAATGGTCAAGCATGGCATGCTCAGGAGACTTCAAAGAAGTTGAAATCTCTATAGTCAAGTATCGCTGGTGAGTGGGGGATTAGTCAAAGGTGAGGCTGCATAAGTTAGGAAAAGGCCTGATCTTAGGAATTGTGACTCTGTTAGGTACATGAAAGTGTGTCATTTGGTAATTGTCCCATGAATTGAATGTTTGAGGAGTCTTCTAGGGGCAGTCATGGCCTTTTTTTTTTTTTTTTTTTGAGACAGAGTCTCACTCTGTTGCCCAAGCTGGAGTGCAGTGATATGATCTCGGCTCACTGCAACCTCTCTGCCTACTGGGTTCAAGCAATTCTCATGTCTCAGTCTCCCAGGTAGCTGGGACTACAGGCACGTGCCACCATGCCTGGCAAATTTTTGTATTATTATTATTATTACTATTATTTTGAGATGGAGTCTCACTCTGTCACCCAGGCTGGAGTGCAGTGGCACGATCTTGCCTCACTGCAACCTCTGCCTCCCGGGTTCAAGTGATTCTCCTGCCACCACGCCCGGCTAATTTTTGTATTTTTAGTAGAGATGGGGTTTTACCATGTTGACCAGGCTGGTCTCGAACCCCTGACCTCAGGTGATCCACCGCCTTGGTCTCTCAAAGTGCTGGAATTACAGGTGTGAGCCACCGGGCCAGGCCTAATTTTTGAATTTTTAGTAGAGACAGGGTTTCACCATGTTAGCCAGGCTGGTCTCAAACTTCTAGCCTAAAGCTATCCACCCACCTTGGCCTCCCAAAGTGCTAGGATTACAGGCATGAACCACTGAGCCTGGCCAGTCATGGAATTTGAGCTGTCCTTTTTAGTATGTAAAAAGCCATTACTAGGTGGAGCTGCAGGGACAAGAGGATCTTGAAGAGGCATTACAAATACTCACAAGGAAAAGCAGAGGATTCCCACTTCCTCCCAGGAGTTTAGAATATTCTAGGACAAACAATTCTAAACCACTTGAGCAATAGTGTTTCTTCTCTTAGGGTCTGTTTGAGCCTATATTGTTCAAAAGCACCATTATTCATATATTTTTATTTAAATAAATAATTTTCTGATAATTTAAATAATTCATTTCTTTTTTGCAAGACCCCAGCATTTTGGTTGGAAAGATCTGTCTTAAAGAAAACCCATGTATTTTTTCAGTGCTAATTTTTGACTAGTCAGAAAAATTACTTCTGTCTCTAAAAAGAGCTTTTTCTCTGGACGTGGATCAAAAAGTCTCTGCCTGAAGTACCCAGGATGTACTGTAATTTCTGGTTGTATTAGTTAAGTATTTTTTTTACGCTGAAAGTGTTAGGTGTGTTTACCTCCATTTTCCTTAGAGGAGTGTAAATATCACTCCCAATTCTTTCAAGGTTGGCTTTAATTGAAGAAGAAAGTAAAACAACATTCACTGGGGAGTGGTTGAGTGACTATATTCCTATAAATAATATGTGCTTAAGAGTATGGTCCTTTGAATTCTCTAAGGGAAAGTACTGCCTGTAGCACTGATGCCTGAGATGAAAGATCATTTAGGCAGAGACAGCATCTGTACGTCCTTCTGTTGCCAATGCCTCGTACTGCTCCTTATTCCTGGCTATATCACAGTGCTGGCCACTCCTGAGTGTGAAGGAAAATTGCAGGAGATGGAGAATGACTCTGTGATGGTTAACCCAGTGCTTACCAAACTTGCTCGATCGTAATAGTCGTCTGGGGCTTTAATGATCCAGATTCTGAGTTCCATCCCAGACCCCTGGATAGGTTAGAATCTCCATGGCAAAGAGCCTGAGAATCTCTATAAAAAGCAAGTATCTCAATGACTTTTAACATCAGGCAAGTTTGAGGGAAACAGGCTTATTGTATCTTCACTCTATATAAGGTATAAAGTCCTAGAGGTAAGTGGGGGAAGATACATCAAAGTTCAAATACAGAAACAACATTTGTAGTTGAAAATTCACTATAGTTCCCTCCTATAACTCAGAGTGTGGTCCAAGGACCAGCAGCATCTGCCTCACCTAGGAGCTTGTTAGAAATGCAGAGGTCCACCTCACACCGACCGAATCATAATCTTAACTTTAACCAATCCCCAGTGATTTCTGCACATTCAAATTTGAGAAGCATTGATCTAGAGCAAGGGTCAGCAAAGTATGGCCAAAGGGGCAAATCTGGCCTGTCTTGTAAACAAAGTTTTATTGGAATACAGTCTCATCCATTTATTCATATATTGTCCATGGCTGCTTTTATGCCACAAGAGAAGAACTGAGTCAATACGGCCTATGGAGCCTCAAATATTTACTATCTCACTCTTTATAGAATAAGTTTTCAACCTCTTATCTAGAGTATATGGAATGCTAAAGAGTTTACGGATAATACTATATAATAATAATTACAAAACTATTTACATCAAACATAACTTTTTATTCAATCTTACAAATTCCATTTTTCACCCTGTTCATTGTCCCTAAGTATGAGGTGTGAGTGCTCATTGCGATGAGATATTATTGCTTTACCATGTATGACTATGTGACAAGCATCTCAAACACTTTAATCAATCCCCACCAGCCAGTGAAATCTAATTCATAACATGGCATTTAGACCTTTCCTGTATCTGGACTCAACTTCCAACCTCTTCTCCCATAAATCTCTCTGGCACATCACGCCTCTTGTCAAAGCATATTTCTGGTCTTTCTAGAAGGTACACAGTTGCCTCTATCTAAAGATTACCATATTCTTGCTGTTCAAAATCCAGTCAAATAATTCTTTATCCATAAAGGGATCCCATTTCTCTCCTATGATGTTTGATGCTAATGTTGGACTCTCTTGTGCAATGGCTATTTTGTGCCTACCTTGTCTCCTCCAGTAAAGTAGAATGTTTTAACAGGTGAGATTTGATTTGGAGAGTTTTGTAATTTCAAATGAGCCAAATCTCTCTTTTTATATAGATATATAGAGAGAGTCTGGGCCATAAAAACTCCAGGTGACTGTTATGATCGAGCAAGTTTGGTAACTACTTTCCCTCCTTGATTCTCACATCCCATTCACATGAGGCTGAATGAGATCTGGCCTCGTGTGAGTGGGATGTGACAGCTAAGGGAAGAAAGTCCCAGGAGCCAGGTTAAATAGACAGGAGTAGGCCAGGCGTGGTGGCTCATGCCTATAATCCCAGCAATTTGGGAGGCTGAGGTGGGTGGATTACCTGAGGTCAGGAGTTCAAGACCAGCCTGGCCAACATAGCGAAACCCTGTCTCTACAAAAATACAAAAATTTGCCAGGTGTGATGGCACGTGTCTGTAATCCCAGCTGCTCAGGAGGCTGAGGCAGGAGAATTGCTTGAGTCTGGGAGATAGAGGTTGCAGTGAACCGAGATCATGCCACTGCGCTCCAGCCTGGCAGACAGAGCGAGACTCTGTCTCAAAAAATATATAATAATAATAATAATAATAGACAGGAGTACTCCTTAAGGCAACTAGAGCAGACATTGCTTGTGTTTGTCCATATCCTTGCAGATAACTCCAGGTAATCCTAAAGATACATGGGACAGGATATGGCGAATAAATACTCCAGTTTTCTTAACCCCTTGGTGGGACAATTCTTTTTTTTTTTTTTCCTTTCTTTTTTTTGAGATGGAGTCTTGCTCTATCGCCAGGCTGGAGTGCAGTGGCACGATCTCACCTCACTGCAACCTCTGCCTCCCGGTTCAAGCGATTTCCCTGCCTCAACCTCCCGGGTAGCTGGGATTACAGGCACGCACTACCACGCCTGGCTAATTTTTTGTACTTTAGTAGAGACGGGGTTTCACCATGTTCGCCGAGATGGTCTCAATCTCCTGACCTCTTGATCAGCCTGCCTCGGCCTCCCAAAGTACTGGAATTACAGGCATGAGCCACCGCACCTGGCCGATGGGACAATTCTGAGCAGTGTTTCATACAGTCTCTCACAGAGACCCCAGCAGGATGGAACCCAGTGGCCCAGAGCTGTAATCCACTCATTAAAGACCACGTGTTGTTTGCCCTCCATTTCCTGTCTTGCTCCCAACTTCCTCACAGTATTGCTTGGGATCAGTTTTCCAATAAACTGCTTTCACCTACATCCTTATCTTAAGATGTACTTTCAGGATAACACTAACTGTGGGAGGCAACCTCTAAGACGGCCTCCAGTGATCTCCACTTCCTGGTATGCATGCTCTAGTATAATCCCTTCCCCTTGAATATAAACATGACTTGGTGATTCGCGTCCAGTGAACAGAATATGGCAGAAGTAAAGATATGTCACTTCTAAACTTAGGTTATAAAAAGACAGTGGCTTCAGTCTCGGAACACTCTCTCATGATCTTTGGAATCGTTCACCCTGAGGGAAGGTAGCTGCTCTGTTGTTAGGTAGCTCTGTGGAGAAGCTCAGATAAGTGAGCTTAGAAGCCAACCTCCTGAGGCTGCTTAGAAGTGGATCCTTTCCCACTTAGCCTTGAGATGACCACACTTCAGCCAACACCTTAATTGCAGCCTCATGAGGGACCCTGAGCCAGAATCACTCACATAAGCTGCTCCTGGATTCCTGCCCCACAATAACCGTGAAAAAAAAATCCACTGTTTTCAGATCCTAAGCTATTGTTTATGGCACTAGATAACGAGTATATAAACTAAGCCAATTGCATGAATCTGCATTATTGGGGTTTCCCTTGGAAGACTGTTTCTCTAACTCTTTTGACCAGATTAGTCCTCGTGCTTTGTGTGTCCAGAGCACCCTGTAAGTTTTCCTTAGCAGTTAGTACTCTTGTGTTCTCTTGTTTGAAATTTACCTTCCTGACTAGACTATGAGAACTGCTTCCATCCTTTTCACTGTTTATTCCCAGTGCCTCTAAGAATTATCTTTTAAACAAGGAAAGGCATTAGTCAAGTTGATTTTGCCTGTAGTTAGTAAAAATTCAACCGTTTGTTTAACTAATAAAAAGTCTGAAAATGGATCTTCAGGTCCACCTGAATCTTAAAGCACAAATGATTTATCGGAATTCTGTCATTCTCTCCCTCTATCATTCTTTGTCTTTTTCTCTGTGTTACTTTGCCTTTCTCTTCCTCCTGTCTCTCGCCTTCCATCCTGTAGATATGCCCTGCTTTATCAGTCTCATTTCCAAGCAGACCCTTTTAAGATAAATGATTGCTAGCATATCAGACTGAAATCCTCACAGGTGAACAAATCTGGCAGAAATAAAGCATCCTAGAAATTTAGAAAATGTCCCGGGATTAAATCATTCTGGATTAACCTGGGCTGTAAGGCTACCTGTGGGCTAATCACTATGGCCAGGGGAATGTAATACACAAACTGTCCAGGCATAGGTCCAAGATCTAGTTCTGGAGTATGAAGAATGGGCTGCCTACCCAACCCATACAGATTGAATAGGTAACTTCCTAAAAGAAAATCAAGGTGGTGTTACCAGAAGAAGGAGAAGAGTAATGCATGTTAGGTAGAAAACAAAACAAATGTAGAAAACAAACAAAAAATGAAACAAAAACAACAAGATAGCTCCATACAGTGGGGATCAGAGATATAATTGAGAAGATCCAAGATCATAGTTAGAAGAAAGACAATAGTGTTAGTCAAATATGGAGGGCAAGATGCTAAAAAACCAATTGGAGCAATTGTAGAGAAGAGAAGAGAGTTGTGAGTTTTATCATGACTTAAGATTACATACAGAAAGAATGTGTCAGGATCCTTCCCAATATCTCACCCCTACCCCTCTCTTGCCCTACACATGCATTCTTGGGCTTAATGTACACCGCAGGAGGAATACTAAAGGAACTGATCAGGAATAGTGAAAAAGGGCTATTTAGATGTAGGTTTTCTGTGTGTGGGGGGGGTATAAGGTGGCTTTCCCCACAACCTACCCATTCACAATACCCACATGGATAGTCCCTGCTGTTATCTCTGAAAATTGACAATGCAATAATTTATTTTCAATTTCTCTCTAAAGCAACTAATTTAAACCGTAAGTGTCATGGAATCATACCGGTAAATCTGGACACACCCTAACACTAGATGCAAAACAAAATTTGCAGAATAGACATTTGGGTGTCTATATGTCAGCAACTCTTCCAGGGCCTACGAAAAGGCATTAACTTGAAGAGTTATTCAATTTGGGATTAGCAGATGTTGAGCATCTGCATGCTATTCACAACTCTATTATCCTGAACATAATTTACTTGTGTTACTTCATCTGAGAATCATCACCCTGACAAGGCAGTTGCAGAGTAAAGATGGTGGACACCACTCGCAAGACAGTATGATGGCCTTTTTAGTATGCCCTGAAACAATGGAAATAATGCGAGCCAATTTGTACTTCTTGTATTTCTGCATAATACTTTTAGAATGCAGTTCAACTCTCTCTCCTTGCAGAAATGCTGATTCTCCTCCTTTTCTCAATGATGTTTTCTTCAGTCTCTTCCTTGATCCAATCTAACATAGGTTTTCCAATCACAACACTGCTGACATTTTGGACTGGGATCTTTGTTCTAGTGCCTGTCCAATAGGACAGCTCTAACTCATTGTTCCTCTCGTATTCATAATTGAAGACATATAAAATAAATTTTCTTCTTTCCCCAAATCTCTTCCTCTTCGTTTTTTTCTTTTGCCTCAGTTATAGGTGACACTCCCACTTCATTCTTCCAAACTAGAAATCTTTGGGTTATCTTTTATCCTCCTGATAATATACTTTCAGGGGCAGATTCAGCTTTTGTGGAATCTAAAACTTATACAATTTGACAGAGCTTCTTTAAAAAGATTACAAGTTTGTAAATTAGGTATGGGGACTTGGAAGGGGGTCAAGCAGATGAATGAACTTAAAGCCTAAGGTTTATTAGTTTCATGATTAATCCTCCTTCCTCCGTGTTTATTAAAACATTACTTACTAAGGCAAAGCATTTTTATTAAGTGAAAAGATCAATAGCTTTTCATCAAAATAGGGGAAATTTTTATCTAGTAAAAAACAACTTTTACACAATGCCTACCTTTTGTCAGGGCCAATATGCATTTTTTTTTCTCATTTAATTTTCCTTACCACCTATAAGGAAGGAATTAATATACTTTTGTGAACAGCATGACCTCAGAGGCTAAACAGCCTCAATCATCTGATTTATGGTTCTAGCATTTACCATGTGATTACACAAATCACTTAGCCAGTTGGAGTGTTGGTTTCCTCATCTATGAAATGGAGATAAAATAGAGAACCTACATCATTGAGTTGCTGTAAGGATTAAATTAGTTACTATGTACTATGTACAAAGCACTTAAAACAATGCCCAGAAAGTAAGGACTACATTATGTTAGCTACTATTATTTTGCTGTTAAGAAAACCAAGGCTCTGAAATTAAAGAACCCATGTCATACACTTAAGACTTGGGGCAAAATCGGAAAGTAAACATAAAAGCTCAGGCTTTTCTCTCCACACTAGATCTGAAGAGCAGCCTTTCTGGGTTTTGGCAAGGAAAATATATGTTACTACTAGTTCAATTTCTTTGCAAATTCCTATGCTAACATGAAGAGATTAGACTGTGAGGGGAAATAAAAAACTAAAAACTAAATGTTAGTAGGTTTGTTTTTAATAAAAATGGTTTGGATTTAGGTATAAATTTAACAGGAGAAGTGCAAAAGTTATACTTAGAAAACCATAAAATCTTCTTCCTGAAAACATTTAAGAAGACCTAAATAAATGAAAAGACATTCTATGTTCATTAATTGGAATACTTAAATTGTTAAGATGACAATACTCCCCAAATTGGGCTACAGATTCAATGCAATCTCTATCAGAATGCTTGGTGTCTTCTTTACAGAAATTGGCAAACTGATTCTAAACTTCATGTAGATATAGAAGAAATCCAGAATAGTCAAAACAATCTTGAAAGAGAATAAAGTCAAAAGACTCACATTTGTCAATTTCAAAACTTACTACAAATCTACATTAATCTTGACTGTTTGGTACTGACATAAGGAAAAGCATACAAATCAATAGGATAGAATTAGAAGTCCATGAATAAACCCTTACAGAAAAATTCCCTGTCCAGTCCTACTCTAACATATGGTTCCAAAGCTCAGTAACCTATTCAGAGATGTCCCATATAGCTGGGATACCAGCTGTGTCCCTATGTGGAACAGGGCCATCTTGTATGTACTTTTCATGCTTCTCTGCCTCACTCTCTTTTTTCTCACTTTGACTGCCCTGATTCAAATATTTTAATTCTCCATAAAATATTAGCGCTTAAGCTTTGCTTTAGTTTTATATTTCCTAGAAAAACTGAGCTAAGACAAGGAGTACCAGTGCTTATCCAGCAGTTAATAAGAAAGTATTTTAGTTGCAATTTTCTTGTTGTTTGTAGGTGAGGTTTTTTGAGAGATGGGGATGGTAGGGTTTAGAAACCAGACCCTCTCACTTATCATGTGTGCTTCCTCCTTCTTCTGGTGATTGAAACATCTCACAGGGATTTCTGCTCCACTGTTTATCCAAAATGACAATTCTGAATTCTGTGATCTTTTTCATGTATTTTTACTGGGAGGAATAGTGTTAGTTATTTTATGGAGTTAAGAAAATCACTGTAGTTAATTCAGCAAACATTTTATGCAACCTATAGTGCAACTAGCCCTTATGATTAGATAAAATATGGTTTCTGTCTTCTTGGAAATCTCAGTAAAGAGGTGAAAATGGACAGATATACTTAAATCCAAATTGACTGAAGCATTTCCTACTAGATGAACAAGTACAAAGGAAAGGGAATCTGGAAGAGAGATTAATCCCAATTGGCAGAAAAAAAAAGCAATGATTTGTAGAGTAGTTGGTAATTGATCAGGCTTTGCAGTGTATGTACAAATGCAAAAGGTAAGAGTGGTAGAGATGGGCGATATAGGCATAGAATAAATAGAGGTAAGCAGACAAGAAACTGCAGAGTGAATTTAAGGAAAGGAACATAGAGTTTATGTGTGAGTGGGTTGTGAGGGGTTTAGATTAGATACAGTGAGTGACAATTAGAAATAGCCAACATCTAGATCATAGAGAGTTGTGAATGTGTTGAGTGGTTCTATGCAAACCTAACCCCAAAAGCCCAAGGAAGCTGAGAGGCCAAAGAAAGAGGCTGACAAATTCAGTTTCTCAGAAAGAAACATTGAATAGGAACTTAGCAACAGAAGTCATGTCTATGTCTCTGGCAGTGGCAAGACAAGATAGAAGATCCCCATGGCATTACCATCCAGGCCAAGGAATGTGTAGGACAATCATAGGGAAAGGCAAGAATGCTGTGTGAATCTGCCTAAAGGCAGGATTTGTAGTTAAGTGTATTTTGACCTAAGGGCAGAATTTACAGTAAATACATGCCCTTACACAAGGAATCAAAAAACAGTAGACAGAATAGAAATCTTAGAGGCATTTTCTGAACTGGGGTTCATCAGAAGACAACATGACAGATTTGTATCCAACATGGAGTTGCTTTAGCCTCCACAGACTGCCAGGCTGGGGATTTTAGAATTAATGTAGGTGAATTTGGAAGATATTGAGATGCTTAAATAAAAACGTGATATAATAATGTCTGTACTTTATAAAGATGACTTTGCATATGTTAAGAATTGATGAGGGAACAGTTTGCAGGTGAGAACAATGACGATCCTAACACAGCATTTCAGATGTTGCTGATTTACTGCAGTAGCAGTGGAAGCGCCAAAGTGTAAATTTACACAAAGGAGAAAATAAGAAAATTTAAAAATCTATTTTGTGAATTTGGGCAGGAGAGATGGAACCTTGGTTAGCAAAAATGTTTAGCTGAATTATTTAGATAGTGGTATTAACACAACCCCATTGTGAGGAAGTTAAAATGCAGTTGGTGCTAATGGATATTTGATTAAACTAGTTTATAATATTTGATATTTTTGCGTGTGTCCTTCTTATCAAAATCGGTCATTATGCTATAGTGAGGGAATGCCTCCAAATGCTGGTTTTAAGGATCTTTGAAAAGGTTTTGAGCTATTCTTTCCCCCTCATGGCTATGAATACTTTATGTTGTTTTCTTGAAAACTTTCCTTTTTACAAATGTTCTTTACAGTCCTTTCTACAAAGAAACCTCCTTTTCTATAAATAATTTGCCTTATTTTTCATTTTTATCATGAAATTTTTTAAAACTTGCACAAACATAAGCAGAATTGTATCATAATCCCTCAGGCGATTATCCAGCTTTTAATATTACCTACTCATAGCCAATCTGTGACTTGTGTTCTTCTACCCATTTACCCCTACTTCTGCATTATTTTGAAGAAAATCCTAGACATCTCATTCGATCTGTGAAAAATTTCTCTATGTAGCTCCAAAAGAGAAGAACTTTAAAGAAAAAACATAATGGTAGCATCTTAACACCTAAAAATTAGCAATGATTCTTTCAAATGATCAAATATTTTGTGAGTGTTCCAATTATTTATTTATTACTGATTTTCTAGTCTGTTTCAATGAAGATCCAAACAAGGTTCACATATTGTGATTAGTTCATGTATCTCTGAAATCACTTTTAATTTATGGGTTTCCATTTCATATCTGTTTTCTTTCTTCCTTGCAAGCAACCAGAAAAACTGTTTATCCATTAGAATTTCCTCACTATGTGGAAATTGTTGATTGCAACCCCATGCTGTCATTTAGCATGAGACTTAGGTATTTCTTGTAACTTGGATTTGAATCCAGAGCAGTGAGCTTTAACATGGGGTGATTTTACTTCTCCCTCCCCTACCCATCCTCCCATGGGAAATTTGGCAATGACTGGAGACATTTTCACAACACAGGGATGATACTAGCACCTGGTAGGTAGAAGCTAGAGATGCTGCTAGACATTTAAGAATACATGAGAAGGATGTGGGAATACCTTGCGCAACAAAGAATTATTTGGCCCCAAATGTGAATAGTGTTGGGGTTAATCTAGAGGCTTGATCAGATTAAGGTTCATATTTTGGGTAAGACTACTATAGTGGTTTTGGGTGCTTACTTCAAATTATTAGTGATATAAGGAGCTATTAATTAGGAGTTGTAAAAAGTTATACTCTTTTTTTAACTTAAAAAAATCTTTATTTTAGATTCAGATGTACATGTGCAGTTTTGTTATATAGGTAAATTGTGTGTCATGCGGATTTGGTGTACAGATTATTTTGTCATCAAGGTAATGAAAATAGTACCTGATAGGTAGTTTTTTAATAGTCACCTCACTGTCCTCCCACCCTCCACTCTTAATAGGCCCTGGTGTCAGTTGTTCCCTTCTTTGTGTTCATGTGTACTTGCTGTTTACCTCTGACTTGTAAACAAGAACATGCAGTATTTGGTTTAATGTTCCTACATTAGTTCACATAGGATAATAGCCTCCAGATCCATCCATGTTCCTGCCAATCACATAATCTCATTTCTTTTTATGGCTACATAGTAATCCATGTTATGTGTGTACCACATTTTCTTTATCCAGTCTACCATTGAAGGGCATTTAGGTTGACTCCATGTCTTTGCTATTGTGAATAGTGCTACAATGAACATACATGTCCATGTGTGTTTATGGTAGAATGATTTATCTTCCTTTGGGTATATACCAATAATGGGATTGCTGGGTTGAATGATAGTTCTGTTTTAAGTTCTTTGAGAAATTGCCAAACTGCTTTCCACAATGGCTGAACTAATTTACATTTCTATCAGCAGTGTGTAAGTGCTCCCTTTTCTCTGCAACCTTGCCAACATCTGTTATTTTG
Source organism: Theropithecus gelada (assembly GCF_003255815.1). NCBI lineage: Eukaryota > Metazoa > Chordata > Mammalia > Primates > Cercopithecidae > Theropithecus > Theropithecus gelada. The sequence goes on along the minus strand of NC_037683.1, from coordinate 68,187,026 downwards.
TGACTTTTAATAATAGCCAACCTGACTAGGTGTGAGATAGTATCTCATGGTGATTTTGATTTGCATTTCTCTAATAATTAATGTTGAGCATGTGTTCATATGTTTATTGGCTGTGTGTCTGTCTTCTTTTGAAAACTGTTCATTTCCTTTTACCACTTTTTAATGGGGTTGTTTCTTGCTTGTTAATTTAAGTAACTTACAGATTCTAGATATTAGACTTTTATCAGACGCATAGTTTGCAAATATTTTCTCCCATTCTTTAGGCTGCCTGTTTACTCTGCAGAAGCTCTTTAGTTTAATTAGGTCCGTTTTGTCAATGTTTGTTTTTGTTGCAATTGCTTTTTGTGCCTTCATCATGAAATCTTTGACAGGGTGTATGCCCAGAATGATATTTCCTAGGTTATCTTCCAGGATTTTTTATAGTTTTAGGTCTTTTATTTAAGTCTTGAATCTATCTTGAGTAGAATTTTGTATATGGTGGAAGGAAGGGGTCCAGTTTCAATTTTCTGCATAAAGCTAGCCAGTTATCCCAGTATTATTTATTGAATAGGGAGTCCTGTCCCCATGAATTGTTTTTGTTGACTTTGTTTAATATCAGATGGTTGTAAGTATGTGGTATTATTTCTGTGCTCTCTATTCTGTTCTATTGTTCTAGGTATCTGGTTTTGTACCACTACCAGGTTGTTTTAGTTACTGTCATTTTATAGTATAGTTTGAAGTCAGGTAGTGCAATGCCTCCAGCTTTGTTCATTTTCCTTAGGACTGCCTTGGATATTCAGGCTCTTTTTTGGTTCAATATGAATTTTAAAACAGTTTTTCTAATTCTGTGAAGAGTGCAATTGGTAGTTTGATTGGAATAGCATTGCTTTGGGGAGTATGGCCATTTTAACAATATTGATTCTTTTTTACCCATGAGCAAAAAATGTTTTTCCATTTATTTGTGTCATCTCTGATTTCTTTGAACAGTGTTCTATAATTCTTGTAGAGCTCTTTCACCTCCCTGGTTAGCTGTTTTTGCAGGTATTGTATTCTTTTTGTCGCTGTTGTAAATGGGATTGCATTCTTTATTTGGCGCTGAGTGTGGACATTGTTGGTGTACAGAAATGTGACTGATTTTTATTCATTAATTTTTGTATCCTGACATTTTGCTGAAGTTGTTTATCAGATCTAGGAGCTTTTGGGCACAGACCATAGGATTTGCTAGTTATATAATTATATAATTTGTTAAGAGAGATAGTTGGACTTTATCTCTTCTTGTTTGGATGCCTTTTATTTCTCTTGTCTGATTGGTCTGGCTAGGACTTCCAGTATTATGTTGAACAGAAGTAGTGAGTGCTTCCTTGCCCTGTTCTGGTTCTCAGGGATAATGTTTCCAGTTATTGCCTGATCAATACAATGTTGGCTCTGGGTTTGTCATAGATGGTTCTTATTATATTGATGTATGTTTCTAGTTTGTGGAAGGGTTTTACCCTAAAGGGATGTTGAGTTTTATCAAAACACCTTTCTACATCTATTGAGATAATCATGTGGCTTTTGTCTTTAGTTCTGTTTATGTGATGAAATAAATTATTATTTTTTTAATCAAAAATTTATTTTTCTGTGTATTTAGGAAGTTTGTGTATTATTTGGGCAGCTACTTTCTTTTTCTTTTTCTTTTTTTAAATTATTTGATTTGTGTATGTTGAATCAAACTTGCATAAGAGATAAAGCCTACTTGGTTGCAGTAGATTAACTTTTTGACATGCTGCTGGATTCAGTTTGCTAGTATTTTGTTGAGGATCTTTGCATCTATACTCATCAAGGATATTGACCTGACGTTTTCTCTTTTTATTATGCCTCTGTCAGGCTTTGGTATCAGAATGATGCTGGCCTCATAGAATGAGTCAGGGGGAGTCCCTTCTCCTCAGTTTTTTGGAATAGCTTCTGTAGGAATGGTCCCAGCTCTTCTTTATACATCTGGTAGAATTTGGCTGTGAATCCATCTGGTCCTGGGCTTTTTCTGGTTGAAAGACTATTACTGGTTCAATTTTGGAACTTGTTTTTGATCTGTTCTGGGATTCAATTTCTTCTTGGTTCAATTTTGGGAGGCTGTATGTTTCCCAACATTTATCAATTTCTTCTAGCTTTCCCAGTTTGTATGTAGAGGTGTTAGTTGTAGTTTCTGATGATTTTTTGTATTTCTCTAGGGCAGGTGGTAATGTCTCCTTTGTCATTTCTGATTGTATTTATTTGGATCTTCTTTCTTTCCTTATTAGTCTAGCAAGTTGTCTGTCAATCCTTTTTATTGTTTAAAATAACAAACTTCTGGATTCGTTCATATTTTCTATGATTTTCCACATCTCACTTTCATTCAATTCTGCTTTGATTTGGGTTATTTCTTGTCTTGTACTAGCTTTGGGGTGGGTTTGCTCTTTTATCTCTAATTCCTCTAGGTGTGAGGCTAGGTTGCTAATTTGAGATCTTTCTAAGTTTTTGATGTGGGTGTTTAGTGCTATAAAGTTCCCTCTTAACACTACTTTAGCTGTTCCCCAGAAATTCTGGTATATTGCATCTTTGTTTACATTAGTTTCAAATGATTTCTCGATTTCTGCCTTAATTTCATTGTTTACACAAAAATTATTCAGGCTTACATTATTTAATGTCCATGTAATTGTATGGTTTTGAGCAATTTTCTTAGTATTAATATCTGTTTTTATTGTGCTCTGGTCTGAGAGTGTGGTTGGTATGATTTTAGTTTCCTTGAATTTGCTAAAGATTGTTTTATGGCCAAATAGGTAGCCTATTTTAGAGTATGTGCCATGTATAAATAATAACAATGTAAATTCTGTTGTTTTGGGGTGGAGAGTTCTTTTGGGGTGGAGAATTCATCTGTCTCTTAGATTCATTTGGTCAAATGTTGAGCTCAGGTCCTGAACTTTGTTGTTAGTTTTCTGCTTGATAATCTGTCTAATACTGTCAGTAGATGTTGAAATCTCCCACTATTATTATTGTGTGGTTATCTGAGTCTTTTTGTAGATCTCTAAGAACTTGCCTTTTAAATTTGGGTACTCCAGTGTTAGATGCAAATCTATTTAGGATAGTTAAGTCTTCCTGTTGAATCAAACTCTTTACCATTACGTTATGCACTTATTTTCTTTTTTGATCATTGTTAGTTTGAAGTCTGTTTTGTTTGAAATTGGAATAGCAACTCTTGCTTTTTTCTGCTTTCTGTTTACTTGGTAGATTTTTCTCCATCCCTTTACTTTTGGTCTATTTGTGTCACTGCATGTGATATGGGTCTCTTGAAGACAGCATACAGTTGAGTCTTGATCCTGTGTACAGACTTGCCCTTCTGTGCCTTTTAATTGGGGTATTTAGCCCATTTACATCGAAGGTTAATACTGATATGTGTTAGTTTGATTCTATCACCATGTTGCTAGCTGGCTATTATGCAGATTTGATTATGTGATTGCTTTATAGTGTCAGAGGTCTATGTGCTTAAGTGTGTTTTAGTGGTGGCTGTTAATGGATTTTACTTTCCATGTTTAACACTTCCTTAAGGACCTCTTGTAAGGCAGGTCTGGTGGTAATGGATTCCCTTAGCGTTTGCTTGTTTGAAAAGAATCTTATTTGTCCTTTGCTATTGAAGTTTAGTTTGGCTGGATATAAAACTCTTGGTTAGAATTTCTTTTCTTTCAGAATACTGAATGTGGGTCCCCAATCTCTCCTGATTTGTAGGATTTCTGCTGAAAGTTCTGTTTTTAGCCTGTTTGGGTTCACTTTGTAAGTAATCTGCCCATTCTCTCTAGCTGCCTTTAATATTTTTTCTTTCATCTTAACCTTGGAGAATCTGATGACTCTGTGTCTGGGGGATGGTCATCTTGTATAGTTTCTCACAGGGGTTCTCTGCATTTCTTGAATTTGAATGTTGGCCTCTCTAGTGAGATTGGGGAACTTTTCATAGATGATACACTCAAATATGTTTTCCAATTTGCTTGCTTTTTCTCCCTCTCTTTCAGAGATACCAATGAGTCATAGATTTGATTTCTTTATATAATCCCATATTTCTTGGAGTCTTTGTTCATTCTTCTTTATTTGTTTTTCTTTATTTTTGTCTGACTGAGTTATTTTGGAAAACGAGTCTTTGAGTTATGAGATTTTCCTCAGGTTGGTTGATTCTGCTGTTAATACTTGCAATCGTATTTTGCAATTCTTGAAATGAGTTTTTAGCTCTATCAGATCAGTTTGGTTCGTTCTTAAAATGGCCATGTCATCTTTCATCTCCTGTATCCTTTTATTGTATTCCTTAGATTCCTTGGATTGAGTTTTGACTTTTTTTCTGAATCTCAATGATCTTCATTCCTGTCCATATTTTGAATTCTTTTGCTGTCATTTCATCCATGTCAAACTGGTTAAGAATCATTGCTGGGAAACTAGTGTGGTCCTTTGGAGGTAAGAAAACACTCTGGATTTTTGAGTTGCCAGATTTCTTGCACTGGTTCTTTCTCAAGTATGTGGGCTGATGTTCCTTCAGTCTTTGAAGTTGCTTTCTTTTGGATGGCTTTTTGTTGTCGTTTTGCTTTTTTTTTTTTTTTTTTTTTTTAGACATAGTCTCGCTCTGTTGCCCAGGCTGGAGTGCAGTGGTGCAATCTTGGCTCACTGCAAGCTCCACCTCCCAGGTTCATGCCATTTTCCTTCCTCAGCCTCCTTTGTAGCTGGGACTACAGGCACCCACCACCACGCCCAGCTAATTTTTTGTATTTTTAATAGAGATGAGGTTTCACCATGTTAGCCAGGATGGTCTCAATCTTCTGACCTCGTGATCCACCCACCTTGGCCTCCCAAAGTGCTGGGATTACAGGTATGAGCCACTGTGCCTGGCCTGTTGTTTTGCTTTTATCTTCTTTAATGCTCTTGGGTGTTTGATTGTGGCATAAAGTGAATTCAGTTGAATGGCTTTGTTTCTGAAAGATTTTGGAGGGCCAAGGCTCAGCTCAGCACTCCTGGACTACATGCTCTATCTGGTGGGGGGCTGGTACCATCCTCTGGCTTTGCTCTCTGGTCCCTTGAAGTTAGGAACCTGCTACATTGGAGGGATTGAGATGTTCCCAGTCTGCTAAATACAATACTCTAATGGATGGTGCCAGCCAAAACTCGTCATCAGGGCGGTGGCAGCAGGATCTATGCTCTCTCGCATGTACTAGCAGCCATGTCAGTTTGGCAGGGTACATGCATGCTGGCTGGTGTGGCGTATTAGTGGTAGTGGGGCTGCAGTGTTCCTGCACACACTTGCCCATATGTGCATTCTGGCAAAGTAGTGAGGGGGTAGCCATGGGTGAGTGCATGCCAGCAAAGCAACCTGGGGAGGTTGTGGTGAGTGGAGCATGAAAGTGGGCTTGTATACATTGGTGAGGGCCACTCTGCTGGAGATCTCTGATGGTCAGGCGTGGTCTGCTGGCAAAGCAGCTGTGATGAAGGTCCCAAGGAGCACCCTGCTGGGCATCCAAGGATGTGCCGCAAGTGAGTGGAGCCAGGCTGGGACCCTGGGAGAGGTCAGCGGATAGTGAGGTGCTCAGATTAGCCTGGCCCCATCTCATGGACAAGCCTGCCCTGCGCTGTCTAGGTCTGAGAGTCACCCCAAATCTAAAGTCTCCTAGAGGAGCATGGCAAGCCTTATGAGATGGGAGTTCCTGACCATGCTCCACTGCAGACATTCTTGCACCAAACCCTCTGGGCTCCACACAGGTTGGAGTCCTGCCCCAACACCTCTCTAGGCAGCTTTCCTGCCAGCTCAGGTACTGTGGGGTTTGTGGTGTCTCCTGCTGCCAGGATTCCAGAGGTCCATGGTGAGAATGGGTAACTCCTTGGCTGTTCAACTCACCCCTTCCCCAGGAGTTGGTGGGGCCCAGGAACGAGTCCTGGTGCTTAGCCCCATGCAGCGTTCTCATCTTCCTCCTACTTCAGCCCAGCATCTGTGTCATCCCTCTGTCTACTCTCAATGCATTCCCTCTGAATATCTGCTCAGAGTGCACCAGTCTTTATGACATCCTGGTCTCTACGTGGCAGATTTTCCTCTTGGCTCCATCTGGTCAGCCATCTTGACTAAAATTCCAAAAGGTAATATACTAATTGTATCATTCCTTTTTCATGTCTTAGCTGGAAAACATCTGTAAAGAGAAATTTCTTCTCATCTGCTTTTTGGTTACCCAGAAAGATGACTTAGTTTAAAGCATTAAAGTCTATTGAATATCTGACAAATGAATAGGATTCAGCCAGCATGCCTGCATATGTTTTCCTTTCAAAGCACTTAGACTCAGATCCAAAATAAGTGGAATTATGTAGACAACGTCAAGATTAATTGGTTTAGAATACACAAACCTTTCCTTTTTAGTCTTACTAGACAATCTATTAGAGTATCTCTACTGAGAGTTTTTCCCCTCAATAACTTTAGCTGTATTTAAAGTTAATGAGCTTTTTTAATTAAAGCCACAGATATTTAGCCTTTGGATAGCATTTAGATGAATCAGGGTGTATCTAATTACACTGGGTAAATTCTTGAGAAGCTGAGAAGATTCTTTATTCAGAACAAACACATTTTAAGTCAGAGTCATATAGTAGACATCATTCCAACCTGTATGCAAATCATCTTTGTGAAACGAGCCTCTAGATGTAGCTGAGTGTTTGAGAAATGTATGTAGTAGAAAGCATAGAAAGTATTCTTTTTGACAGAAATTTGTCAATTCTAGTGCTAGAAGGCAAAACAGACATATTCTATTACATGATTGTTCATAGAGCAATTGTAGTTCGTTCGTCAGGAGGCCTCTAGTTCACTGACTTATTGGCCTAAATTCAGGGATAGTTAGAATCAGATGTCCAAATAAAGTAGGAATTTGTTCCAAAATGAGTTTTTCAATGGTCTGGCTAGAATAAGTGAATACTATGATTGACCAGGCTTGGGATTTGTGGCCACTTCTAGAGTCATGGGATAGCTTCAGGTCTTCCACAACTATTTGGACTGAGATAGAAAGAGGATGGTTTCCAAGCTGAGGTGCTTCAGGCAGTCAGATAAAATAGATGTTCACTAGGCTTAGGTTTTGTGGTTTTTCAATTTTTACTGTCTACCACTTCTTTCCTACCAAGGATCTTACTGCTGTTTTGTCTTTAGTGTCTGTCTCCCTTATGCGGAAAACTAGAAAAAAGGTTCTCAATGTGGTTATTAGTTGTTTCCTGAAGAGTTTAGTATTTCATTTTTCAGCTTGCCAATTGTTTCACACACATAATTTTAGTAAATTAGTCTTAGTTAGGCAGTGACAGTTGTTGAAATTACAATTGTGCAATTCTTTTCTGAACATTGAAGTTAATGATTAGATCTCTTTTTCAAGAAGGTTGATTTATTTCAATAATTACAGTATATCATTCAGGACACTAGGGAAAAGTCTTTGTGTTTGTGTGTGTTTGTGTGCACATGTGTTTCATTAAATATTGGAGGAGAAATTTAAACTTTCTCTCTACCTAATGTCAACTACAGTAAATTCTTGAATTTTGTACTTTATGGATGTTATTTTAATAATTTTCATTAGTGGAGATAATAGGGAAGGTATTTGTAGCAGCAAAATGGAAATAGAAAATAGTTTGAAGCATTTACTAAAAAAAGAAAAAGAAAAGAAAACTTTAAGATTATTAAGTATTTTACGTAACACCAATAGGTATTAACCAAACAGTTATTGAAGGTAGAAATAAGATTTCATGCGGTGACATTTTTCATGAAGATATATTTTTCTAAAATTACAGGTTAATTAGTGATAAGTGATCATCTGTAATACTAATTTTGAGACCCTCTAATAATCATATTATTATCCCTTATTTTCCAAAAGGTCTAGCAGAGTTTGGGAATGATATTTCAGGCAGAGATCTTGGGACCTGAGTCCTTCATGCCATTCCTCAAGTCATGCACACGCAAGTGTATAACTCTCAAATACTACAGCATATAACCAAGTGATCACACAATTAGCTGAGAATAGTTATTAATTTGTTGTGCATTCAAAACTTTTCATTTTTATTTAATTGTGTTACATGCCCTTATATCCCCTGGAGGAAGTGTTATAACACATATCCTAGAATGTGTGGGAATTAAATTGATTTACATGTACTAAATGCAGAAGGGTGTATAAAGTACAGTGATATATTTAAATGCCTAGGGTAATACCTTACTCAGTTTATTGAGAAGGTACTCAATGGATGGCAGCTACTACAATTGTCATATTAAAAACATTAAAATAAGAATATACCTTAGTTTTTAAATACCTCCAAAAAGGAATAGCCCATAATTTATTAAGTAATTAACTACTAGATTGTTCAATTTTCACTATTAGTAACTTTTCCACTGGTTGAAATTCCTAATTCTTTAGTTTCTATTGTTTCCTTAGGGTAATATGAACAACTGGTTATGAATTTTAATGGTGGAAACTTCATACCTATGTTGACCTTAACTGATCATCTTTTAAGTGTTTGGGAATAAACATTCTTTATGCATATTTTTGAATATTGTTTTCATGCATGTGTCTCACTTTCTTTATATGCTTCTTAGACTCCTCTTAGACTGAAATGTCACAGTGATGTCAAGGAAGATGTACCTATTACTTAGTGTAGTAGGAGGATTTTTTTCAATGTTCCTCACTATACTGTCGTCTCTCTGTCTTCTGACTGGAAGAGAACACCAGTAATTTAGGTCACTCATGACATTTCTGTAGAAAAATGCAAGTAAGAGATGCATGCTATAGTAGATGTTGTTGTGTAGTACCCAGATTTCCCCAATGAGCATGGAGCCACTCATTCCCTCAGCTGCTGGGAATAATGACTGCTAATGGCTCCCAACTGAGCAGTCCCCTAAGCATGGCTGTCTACTGCAAGGGGCATTTAAAAGTTACGCTCCCTCTCTCAGTGTAGCACACATCCAATGACTTGTTGTGCGGGGCTATAATTGCCTCATTTTGCGACATCTTTGGAAGACCATCACCACTTCAGCATTCCTGTGGGATCACCTCCAGTCTCTGTTGGACCTGCATCATGATTCAACTTGTCCCTATGCCCAGGCCTGCTTTCCTTACTTTCTTACATGTGTTGTTACCAAGAGCAAACCTTAGTAAACATCTTGCATGCAAATGCCTGTCTTAGAGTCTGTTTCCCAGGACTCTCAATGGCCAACTGTTGGTGCCAGGAGTGATCCTTAGAAGTGAATGAAAATGAAATTTTGGAGCTGGATCTGTGTCTATCTGGCTGGCAATGAGGCTCCCATTACTGGTGATAGGCACAATATTGATAGCCCTTGGAATATGGTAGCAGTAGAACTTTTAATACTTTCACCAGTGGTGAACTAGGAAGAGATACTATGAAAGAAAATACACTAGCTGCTGCGACATCACTGGTATTTGACAAATTAGATGTGTGTGGGGACAAGGAGAAATAGTTGTTATAAGAGCTAAGGATTGGATAGCTGTTACTCTGGCAATCAATGCATTGGAAAAATATATGGTAAATGCCTGTGGGTGAGTAATCACCAATTTAAAGCTAAATATGAAAACCAGAGTGCTTCTTTGGCAGCATGTAAAGAGACTCATCTTCTGCAGCTGGAGGACAGAAAAGCTGAAGATCAGGCTAGTTACTTCACTGTTTTTTTTTCTTATATGGTTCCCCAGGAAAAGAGGCCAACCACAACCCTGGAAGAACTAATCCCAAATGGAACAAATTTATTACATTAAATGAATGACTGCAGTGATGCAAGGGGTGCAGTGAAAGCTGTGTTGCTACATGGCCTCTTTAAGGATTAAGACATTCATTCTCCAGCGACTGGGAGTGTTTCGGCTGATGGTTCACAACTGAGGCCTTTCTCAAGCATTGCCCTAAATTAACAGGAACTGCCTCATGCAAATTTACCTCATCCCAGGAGGCAGTTTAATTCAATAACCAATCCATGCAGGTGTAGAAAGACAAGTTATATGGCTGCCACACAAGCAAACAAACAAGAAAATAAAAACAAAACAAAAAACTCACCCATGAGTTCAGTATTGAAGGGTATTAACCATAAGGGCCACTATTCTTTTAATGGGCTACATCATACTATTCTGTTCTGTTTCGGATGCCAACACTTAATAAAGGCATAAACAAATAATGCCTAATAAACAAACACACATAATCCAGATCATAGGTTTTCTTAAAACTATTGTAAAGTAATGGAACTCTTTTTTGTCCAGATCAAAAAAATATATATATATTGCAGATTACCCACAAGTAACAAGGCTGAGAATGGAGTTGCTCTAGTTGAAGAATTCCCTTTTTCCTTCTTTGAAGTAGTTCATAATTTGTGTAGCAGGAGTCCTCCTTCTTCTTTTCTTCCTTTTTTTTTTTTTTCTTCTCTTTATCCTCTTTTGCTTCCTTTAATGGACTTCTGGCGCATGTTGGAGGAGCCCCTACATCTCCTCAGAACAATATTTGCAAATCACTGCTCAAAATAACTGCATGATAAGGATGCTACTGTGGTGACTTAAACACTGAATGGGGTGTGGAAGTTGGTTTCTTAGCTTCTCTAGCCTTTAATTCTGTAATATTCATTATATCTGCTTGGTCTTTTATTCTCTATACACCAAATCCTTATTTAGCATCTCTTTGGCAATCACTTTCTTTTTCAACATCTTGGAATAACTAAATTTTTGTTTTTGATTACATCTCCATTTCAACTAATCGAATGGTCTACTAACCAAATTTGCAACCTATTCCTCTGTTTACTCTGAAGCATAAACTGATTATCACCCATATCTAGAGCAGTCACTGGTGAAAATGTGACATCAATTTCTGTTAGAGATCATCTCATTTTTTATAAATGATGAGCTTGGGCACAGAGAGATTAAATGACTTGTCTATCACCTAATTAAACAGCAGAGCTGGGTTGGAATATAGATTTTTATTCTCTCAGTCAAAAGTTTCCTATGTAACATTTTGAGCACACCAGCATATGAATTCAAATTTATTTCACCAAGCATTGCTTCTCAACTGCATTACACAAATTTTTAAAAATTAAAAAAGAAATTAAGAAAAACAAAATCTATCCCAAAGTTCTAACACATCTACCATCCTCCTTTTTCCATATTCTCTTTCATACAAATAGTAGTTTTCCAGTTATTATCATAATTATTACATCCAGGGCCTTTTTTTCCTCCTCGTTCTTCCATTTTCTTCTTTTTCTCTTCATCCTCCTTTTCTTTCTACCTTTTCTCCTTTTACTCCCCCTACTCGCTTTGCCATCTTTTCCCTTTCTTTCCTCTTCCTCTTTTCCATGTACTTTTCCTCCTCCTCCTCAGGGATATCTTGTAGCAAACCTTCCAGGTTCCTCTTTTGATTGAACAAAAGGAGTAAGAGGATCTTTTTGTTTAATCAAAACAAGCCCCTTCCGTTGGATGACAATTCTGGGAAATGGTTGGACAAACTTGCATATGATATTCAGAGATTTGAGGAGACAGGAGAAACAGATAAATTAACTCATTTTTTCTGAGATTTGGATGGAGGTTGTGGGTTCGGTTAGCTACAACCAAGGCCTAATGACTGTAAATGCCTAACATCTTATTTCTACGTGGGTAAGGACAGAAGGAAGTATAATAGAATAGAAACCAAATGACTATGCCTGGCCTGAGTAAAGGTGAGGAGAAAAGGGGGGACATTGGTTATGTATCAGGAAAGAACTAGTTCTGATCTTGTCTTGTACCCTACAATGGGATTGTGAATATGGTTAAACAAAGAGTTAGATGTACAAGGAACTAGTATATTTGGGGTCTCAGGCTACTAATGAATGGGTTCTCTTAAGTGAGCATGACATCAGGGAATAGTCTTCAATTGAAGAACTTGCTACTACAAAAGGGCTCCAATCTGGCCTTCATGGTAAAGACCAGAAGAGGGGGAATATAGCTATATCCTGAGAACAATACTTACCTCCCTGCCACCAAGATATCCCATCAGAGTCCCTTTGGTGTTTGGCAATTTCCACTCAGCTCTGCTCCAGAAGCAGCACTAGTTCCCACAGCCTCCTTTTTCTCCTGGAGAAAATTTGGCTATATGATTTCCAATGAGTTTTTCCCCAAGAGAGCCACAATTCCACTTTGACTCCTTTCTCCACCAATGTTGGCTCATAAAGCAACCAACACTGGAAATGTTCACAGCTCCTCTACTCTGGAGCATCTTCATATGCTGTGGGATAGCTGGTAAGGTAATGAAAAGAATTTGGAGACCAAGGTCTCTCTCTGTTTTGCTAGAGAGTTCCCATTGCCAGGTGTCACTGGTGAGCAAACATCACTTTGGTCCCTCTACAAGTTACTGGAGCTGACTTTCCCTCAGCTACTTTTCTTTGGGCATAGCCAGAAAAGACCATATTATATTCTGCAGCTAGAAACTTCCAGCAACAGGCAGCACATGGAGAAATGACTCAAGTAGATCAGATTTTTCCCATCTCTCAGCCCCCAGAGAGCATATGGAAATTTCTGGTAATATTTGGGAGGCGGTTGAGGACTTGGTGGACTCGCCTAAACTTTATGACATACCTGGCTAGAGGCACTTGACAAGGGTACGTAAGTTGCATCCTAAACCATAAAATGGTGACCTTAGCTAGGTTTGCATTCTACTTCTTCACTTACTCGTACATTATGGACATTTCCCATGTTGCTACTTGGTTTTCTGTATTTGTTTATTGAATGATCTTTATAATTATAATTTGATTGCAGCATAATGATTCCCTTAAGAGGATGTGCAATAATTTGTTAGTCATTCATTGATTGCTGGACATTTCGGTTTTTTCCAATGTTTCATGATTATAAATAATGTTGCAAAGATATGCCTATTGCTTCTTTTCTTATTTTAAATCATTTCCTTAGTGTGCATTCCCAAGAGTGAGATTACTGAGTCAAGTGTAAACATTTCGGTTAAATAAATCCAAGGGGAAGAACATATTCTATATACTTGAAAAGTAAACTATGAATCTGGAAAATACCAGTTGACTGGGGCTGAATCTGCACCATTTGCATTAATTTAAAATGAAGGTAAACCTTCCTTTTCTATAACTAAGTCCTGTGAAATAGCATCAACCACATCGGCCCTACCAACAGGCTGTCCAAACAGACTAACTGCAGGCCTGTGATACAGCACAACAGAAATTATCTCACCCTTGGGTTCAGTACAACATCCAATTGCATTATCATTTTCCCAGTAAATAGCTCTTGCCATCTCTAACTACAGCTGTGTGAAACCAACAGCATCCACTTGGCAGGGAATCACATTCCGAAGTGTTACTCAATTATTATCCAGAAATAAAACTTAAATCATCTCTCCTGGCTGACTGAATGTAAGGTACGTTTTATTTACCAAAGGGTAAAATCATGCCTTTTAAGCAAACTTTGGCTTTAAGTGTCAGTTTTCTGACAGGGGAGGGTATTTTTATGGCCTCAGAATGTAAGGTGAACTCACAAAACTCTTCCTTCTTCCTCTTCCCATGGTTTTTGGCATTCAGAATGTATTCCTGGAGCTCTACCTAAAGGCAAATTCCACAGTTGTCTTACCATCTCCCTAAGGGAAACGTATTTCACAATAGTTACACTAAGGTGATATTTGTTTCACGTCAACAAAAATTTATTGAGTGTGTATGCAGCAAGGCATATAGGAAGAATACAGGCTTGAGTATCATACATACTTGCTGTGTATCCAAAGACATTTATGAAATTTTCCTAAATTCCAATGGCCTCATCTATTAAATGAAATGAACAATGTCGCCTTCACAAAGTAATTGTGAGATACAAATAATATAAATGAGAAAAGTGCTCAGTATACAATAAGCAATCAATACATGTGAATTCTTTTTCCTGGGTCCTAAATGGAATACTGAAATGAAAGACACAGTTTCTGTTCTCAAAACCTACAGAATGGCAGATGAGTACAAACGTAGCTATGATACCAAACAGCCTGTGACAAATACCATAAAACTAAAACAAAGTTTGGAGGGAAAGAACAAGGAGAGAGAGATGTCTACAGAGTGGTCTAGAGTCAGTACTAGATATGTTTTAGATACCAAACTGAAAATAAGCATGTATCTGGACAGCGGTCATGGGTTTCACGGAGTAACCTAACTTCTTTGAGACTAAGTTTCTTCATCTGGAAATGAAAGAACTTAGATTCCCACTTTACAGAGATTTAAAAACATGATTCTCCTTTGTAACTATAACAGTGTTTGTATTTTGTTAGTTATTTGAATAATGATAACTCCAAATTTAAGTATCTGGATGGCTGGGCGCAGTGGCTCACACCTGTAATCCCAGCACTTTGGGAAGCCAAGGTGGGCAGATCATCTGAGGTTGGGAGTTCGAGACCAGTCAGGCCAACATAGTGAAACCCAAACTCTACTAAAAATACAAAAATTAGCTTGGTGTAGTGGCCCACGCCTGTAAGCCCAGCTACTCGGGAGGCTGAGGCATGAGAATCTCTTGAACCCAGGAGGCAGAAGTTTCAGTGAGCTGAGATTGTGTCACTGCACTCCAGCCTGGGCAACAGAGTGAGACTGTCTCAAAAAAATAAAATAAAATAAAATAAAATAAAGTATCTGGGAATGCTTTATGAAGGTGGTGGAATATGAAATAAATTGTATAAAATGGGTTGGGTGTTGACCACATATCAGAAGAATCAGCTGAGGGAGCAGCTTAAGTAAAAGATCTTGGGTAAGAAAACGCACCATCGGATGAGTAAATGATTTAAATGGAAAAATATTGTAAAGTGACTTGAATCCACATAGGATATACTTTGTATGGATGGTTACCTGAGCATGCATTTGCATGTTATTTGACATCAGGGGAAGCTCTTGACATTTTTTAAACGAGAAGTAAAACCACTCTCATCTCAAATTTTAGAAAATAATTCTCACAGTAGTAAAGAGACAGCACACTCCCCCATTCTTTGTTGAAAAACCATTTATATCACACAACAAGGAATCGGCAATTGAATTAAACAGGTTAGTTTTAAACATCCTGTGGCCTGAATTATGGTCTCCAAAGATTTTTATATTCTGAGGCCCAGAACATGTCAATATGTTATCTCACAAGAAAAATAAATAAATAAATAAATAAATAAATAAATAAATAAATAAACAAATAAAAGGAGAAAGGGGAGATTTTGCTGGTATGATTAAGGATCTTGTGATGGAAATACTATTTTTGGATTATTCAGGTAATCACAATCTTAGAGATAAGAGGCAGGCAGGAACGTGAAGATCAGAGAGAAGAGAGATGTGCACCAGAAGTTGGAGTAATGTGCTTTGAAGATGGAGGAAGGGACCATAAATCAAGGAATGCAGGCAGCCTGTAGAAGCTGGGAAAGGCAAGGATGAGGATCCACTCTAGAGTCTCTAGAAGAAATGCAACCCCACCAACACCTTGATTTGAGGACTTCTGACCTTCACAGTGAGAAAATGATACATTTGTGTTGTAAGCCACCCACTTTGTGAAATATGTATCTACAATTGAAAACTAGTACATAGTCACATACTCTATCTCTGTTTTTTTAGCTTATTATTTTCAATCTCTGTCTCCAACCCACAAACCACATGGATCATAAATAAGTTAAAATATCAAAACTTTTCTTCTGGAATGTTTTTGGGAATACAAATTCGTATCATTGAACTAAATATTTTAGAACTCATAAAAAAAAGGTCAGATTTAATCTTTAAAAAAATCCAAGATATGTTTGCAAGTGGTGCTTTTGCCTACTTGGTTTTGTTTCATCAACTTGACACTATCTGGAGTCAGGGAGTCACCGAATTGTCCATTGCAATGTACTCTCAGCATAGGACTGGAACTGGAAGGTCTCCACAGACACAAAGTTAAATTCCTCATGCTGCTTCTCCAAACAGCAGTACCCTTCAAGATGTATGCCCATTCGTAAGACCTTTTTTTTTTTTTTGCCTATTCAACGTTCAGTTTTGCCCTTGCACAGCCTGTAATTTGGAGGAGGAGAAACTCACTAACTTCTAAGCACAGTTAAAGTTACAAGAACCTAGAAAGGGGGAAAATGTTTCACAAACTAAGATGCTTTAAGAACTTACCAGGATTCCTTCGTGGCCATTCTTTTGTTATCGTATCCCCTATGACTTCAGCCAGAAAACATTAAAATGAGTTCCTTATACTGTGCATGGTTTGCAGGTGAAGGTTGTCTGAGCTTTAATTTGCTGTTTGATTCGCCCCAGGAATTTCAGGTGTTGCACGAGGGACTAAAGTACAGAGTGTACCTAAGTTCTTGGTTGTCAGCCATTGGACCATGGCCATAGTATTATTAAACCATCCAAGCACGCTGGGTCTCAACCACAAAATTTAATTTTCTCTGCTGCAGGGACTAATCAACTACCATAGACTTAAAGAGACTGTTTTTATCTACAAACAATTTCCCCCTTCAGACTGATGTGGAGCTAATTTTAGTTTTGTCTATCCTCAGGGTTACAAACACTGATAGAAATTCAGCTTGATAAGAAACAGATAAGAGGTAGAATTTATATGAATACAATCTGTAATATAAATTAAAGAAAGATGAAAGCTCCAAGGTTTTTGGTGACACCTTAGTAAATAATGCTTAAGAATTCCACTGTAAGCAAACTTTACCATACTTGTTAACCATGTATTTTTACACACTCCAACTACCAGGGAATGCCTGTTCCTTCCTGCTGTCCCCATAGGGATTTCCCTCTTCTTTGACTCCTTTCTTTTTTGTTAGCACATCCTCAGTCTCCACTCTTATCACATCCCACCTCTAACCGTGTGTCAGGGTTCAGAATTGGTGTTATGGAAGCAGAAGCAGGGAAAAGGAAACTATTACATGTATTGAATGCCTGTGATACTAATCTTGGGCTATCTTCAGACCTCTTTTATGATAGAGAAAAATAACCCCTAATATGTCGGGACCACTGGTTTTCAGGTGCCTATTACTGGTAACCAAATGCTTCTAAATGATTCTCATAGCATCACATTAAACAATCAAGATTTTAAAATGATCCCCCTTTTTTAAAAAAGAAACTTGTAAATATCCTTCAGCCTTCCAATTGTTATTTTTGAAACTATTTAAATAAGACAGACCCAAAAGAAATAAAATTCATATTTTTGATCACCTAATGGCTGCTATGGAAGCAAGGGATGCCACATGGCATCAATTGTTCCTCAACTGATGCAATCAACATGGAATATGAAAATGGAATGGGCTGCCTCTCGAGGTGGAAAAACTTTTGATTATGTGGATTACACGATCAGAAGCAGCAAATCCACATGGCTCTGTGCCAAGTGACAATTGAGGAAGGGCACTGCATCGCTTTCAAATATTTAAGGATGAGCTCATTGAGACATCAAAGAAACAAGTTTCAATTATAGCAAAGGACTGATTTGATTGCTTTAGGACACAAATTGTTTGGCATAACACCAGAGATTGGGGGTAAATTCCAAGTACTTATACAGGTGACCCAAGACTTACAGCTGCTTAACTTGTGACTATTGTTCAGGAAGCAATTAAGAAGTGAGTACAGAGGTGCAGTCAGCAGTACACTCCAGGGACCTCCTGGGAGGTACAGAGTTTGGGGGGCTGGCTAGAAAACCAACTATAATCTTTGATAATTTCTGTTGAAACATATAAAGTTCTGTACAACCAACATAAAAACTAGCTTTTCAAAGCAATTTGCGTTTTGTAATGTCAGGCTTGTCCAGAGAAAACAAACTAGTGCCTTCCTCATTGCAAAAATTATATATATATATATATATACACACACACACACACACACACACACACACACATACGTTTTCCAGTGGAGCAGAAAGTTGATTCTGATTGCAGATCGAAATACCTGATAGCCAGACTACCTTCTGTGGTGTTTTAAATCTGATTAAAATTATAAATATATACCTGGAAGGGTAATAAGCTTCCTGGTAAGAATCAGAATGGCTTACTGGAAGGAAACAAAAGGACTAATAGGGAAGCACTTCATTTCTTTTTTACCTTAGTAGGAAAAACACTAGCGTGTGTCTGTCTGTTATCATTGCACCCACCTTTCTTCTTTATTTGAGGAAACTCCAGTTTTGTTAAGTGGCAACTTGCTCAGTCCCAGGAGGTGATTCCTGATTGTCACAAGTAAATCACAGGTAACCTGTTTTCCTCCACTAGTTATTGGTATGGGCGTGGATAGAAGAGCCAGTTCTGGTTGGTGGAGTATGAGCAGAAGTATGAAGAAGTAAGCCTTTTTTTCTGCCATTACTTCCCACCCACCTCCCCTCCAACTGGGGATGTGGTTTCATGAAGCTTTGATGATTAGTACTTTGACAGTCATTTTGAGACCATCAGGGGAGATCTCAACACCCCACTGGAGACATGCAGAGGAGAAGCTTGGAAAGAGACCGGCCCTTATTGATATCATTGAGTCCCAAGAGCAACCCAGCAATCACCTCCTCTGGCCTTCTTGTTCTGAAAATAATAAATGTTTTAGATTTTATGCAATTTGGTTGAGTATGCGTCCTTCCAGGGAATGACACAGTGCTTTATCATGGAACTCAGAGATTTAAAGAATATTATTAGGAAGATTTGAGGTCCTTTGGACCAAAGAACCACAATGATTACCCAAAGATTTTTTTTTTTTTTTCTTGCAGGAAATCATAGGAAGAATTTGAAACAGAGCAATCTTCCTTTTGTAAAAATTAACCCAACTCACAAATACAGAAACAAGTGAGTTCAAGAACTTCATGTCAGTCTGATATTTTGAGGGATCAAAATTCCGGCAAAAGTGTAGGATGTGCTGAATAACATTTGATTTAGTTCTCTAAAGTGTTTTCATTTGCTATGTTTGAAACCTCTTTGGTAAGTTTCACACCTGTGTTCCAGGAAGTTGGGACATCTTAATTTTACTTATTAAAAGAGACATGGTATCAATTACCTTCCAAAGGGAGAAAAATCTTAAGAAGATCACTATGCAACTCCCAGCTATAAAATATATTAATGTTACCTTTAACCATAAGAAGTATTTTTTAGAGAATTCTTGAGAAAAAGAGAGGATAAGAGGTAGAAATAAAGGGCGGAGAAGTGGAGTGTCAGAAGTGGAACTGAATGAAATAATGAGCCCTTTAATTTCACTAGTCTGGCAATAAAGGTTGTACTATACACATGTTAAATATATCAAGAGGAGGCAGGACAGCCCACATGACTAAGAGAGAAAGTGATTTTAAAGGGTTCTTTCAAAATGATTGCTTTACAGGAAACATTAACTTTAAACAAAATTGGGAATAGAAGAAAGTTCTTACTAAAGAAAACAATTGTAAGTATTCTTAATTGCCTGGAAATAATTTGTCATGCAAAATTGGACCATGCACGATACATTTATAAAAATGGTTTAGAGGTACTGATGTTGTAATGCTGCATATTTTCTTTGCACATAGTGTTCTGATAATACATTCAAGACAAGGGATCTGATTTTCACTTTTATCTCTCCTCCTCTCCCTTCTCTGCAACCTCTACTTGCTTTTTGGGGCTAGGGAGGGACAGAAGGGAGGAAGAGCAGGCATAAAATAACTGCAAGAGCCAATGCTGCTACCCAATGTATTTTATTATTTCAGGAATTCATTCAAGGCTGGGTTGCAATTACATTTAAAAGAGGAGAATAATGGGCTATTGACATGTATATGGTTTTAGAAATATAAGGCCTCATTTTCTCAGCTGGAATTTCCCCTACAACGTGCATTTGCATTACATTAGAGAAGCTCTTTTGGAAAAAGAGGATCACATGCATTCAGACATTTTGACATTATCTGGGTCAGAGGGAACATTTAAAAGCAATAGCCCTACAAGTACCAAAGCTTTCTTACAGGCAAGCATCACAATGCATTAGGGAAGAAGGAGGCCAGCCCTGAGCATCTCCCTGCATTGGCCATGTTTTATGACATACCTGCCTAACCCGGACATTAATCTACTGAAGATGGATTGGCCTGGTCATGGTCCTCTGCTAACCTTCAACGGCATGTACATTACCTAAATTGAAATCTGCACTTTTTCATGCCACGTGTGGTTTGATGTGATGGTCCAAGGAATGTAGGGTGCATTAGAATTGGTTTTTATGTGAAGAGAATCTCCCTTCCTATTTACCTTTCAGCAGGGCAGCTGCAGGCTTTCCTTCTCACTTGACAATGAAGGCATTCTTTTCCACCGCTTAACCTAAGAGCAGCTACCCTGGCCGGCTCAGAATTGCATAGCACCAGTCAGGTATGTAAGCAACTCAGTGCCTTTCCTATTCCCAGAAGTGCCAAAGACATAATGAAAAAGGAATGCAGAAGTTTTTACCTGTTGTAATTATCTAAAAAAAACCCTGTAAAATGAAATCTTTATCATCTTCTGAGAAGAGGTCAGTTGTAAGTGTCAGTGATTACATGAGCTCTTTATGTGAACTGAAGGACCTGTATAATTGGTGTGATATAGCAAGAAAATCTCGATGTTGCATAAGGTGTCTATAATTTTCTCATCTCCCACATCCTAGTTCCCCAGACATGACACTCTTTATTTACCCTGCACTTACGTTTCTTTCCTGAATAGGCAGGAGAACTAGACTTGTACTGGCCCCTCTGTAATTAGTGGAATACGGAGCAGTATTGTGGGGAGCTAGGATACAGTGAGTCTTTGTGAAACTGCCATCGCTGAATTTTCCTGTAATTTTACAGGTTAAAATTGAAAGAGTAAATGAACACCATAGGGGTCAAGGGTAAAGGCTTTATGAATGGACAATCTGAGTTCAAATCCTCCTTCTCCATCTGTTAGAAATGTGTGACCTTTGAAATTAGTTTCCTCATCAGCTCATCAGTGACATTATGAGAATTAAATGAAATGCTGTAATTATTCATTCATTCATTCAACAAGTACTCAGAAAACACTTCCAAATATGAAGCACTGTATGTGCCTCCAGCATTGGGCATACAATGCTATGTTCTGCTTTCTTGAAGCCTACAGTTGTTAATCCAGGAAAGCATTTAGGATACAGTGTTTGGCACATACTAAACACACCATAAATTTGCTATTATCATAATTACTGTAATAAAAGTATGCAGAGTCACATTTCTATACTTCCTTTTGAAGACATTCCATGCTGTCATCTGGAAGAGCAACAGAAGGGTTATTTTAAACAATGGTATTGACACCCTCCAGAAAAGCATAGGCTAGTAGAACTTTGGTCGTGTATTCAGTGCAGATACTTTTGTAAAACCATTAGGTCTGTTTTGGCAGTTAAAGATGATGGTGCGCTGGTGTACTCTGAGCATTTTCACTTCAAGGTTATTGAGAACCAACTAATGTGCTAGACACTCTTATGTGGGGTGAGTCTGGAGAGACTTTTTCCAATTATTAAAATCATTTTTGCTGCCCATGTTCATGGAACAAATTCAAAGACATTGTCTTGCTCCTGGGTATAAACACTGTCAATATTTTGATACATGAAGGACCTATTCAACGTTGGTGATAAGTGCCAATGCTGACATTCAAGCAGCTGGCCTTTTCCTTGACCCATTAACCCTCCCACTGTAGAACTGAGTTCACTTGTTTACTGAAAGCACTTAAAGTGGGAATGACATTGCCTAGTAGGGCTCCCTGGAACTGTGTTGCTAATGGTTGTGGCATAAATAAGGAATCTCTGGGAAATGGGTGGCAAAGAACTAAAGGGAGCTAGGTTGATGTAGCCAGGCAGGAAGGCTGTACACCTGCTGGAGTTACACCTGGCATAAGCCAACTCCATTTGTTCTCTCTTTCTTAGGCAATAAATTTCCTCGGTGAGTAATGGTGCACACCTACCAATTTAGAAAATTAGAGAGATAGTTTCTGTCCCAGGGAGTTGACTCCAAAGGGTGTGTGGAGAGCTGGAGACTCTTTGAAGAATCCAAACTCTCCACAGAGTATTCCTTAGAATTTGTCTCACTGGCATTGGGAACGATTTGCAGAAAGTACAGAACATGACACATGCCTTTGATGACTAGAGGAGGAAGGGCTGTGCCAAGAACATGATGAAATGCTGTACACCTCTACCGAAAAATATTCCGAAAAGGTCATGGGACAGTTTTGTTGAACATTATTTATTACCTAGACTTTGAGAATAATGGCAATTAAGCAAGACCTCGGATTTGATCAATCTTGTGACTAAATCACCAGATGATTTTAGAAGTGCTGATTAAAACAAATACTGGTAAAAGCAAGCCCAAGTTTACACTGAATTTTATTGAAATGCAGCTTTCTGGGTTTTTTTTCCTTTAAAATTGTGAAGGCCTTAGTCTGTTTTCCTTTTCCACTGCTTTGTTGTTTTCAGGAATTTTGTGGGTATAAAGTATCTCTATAAGGATATTCTGTTATAGAAAGCATCTTTACAGAAGTGAAACCAGCAACTGTGTGTTTTTTGCCTCTCATCGAGATCCGAATGGAACCCTGTCTCAACATCACCAGAGCTTTTGGTTCCCAGTTCCTTAATTGGCACCTGGAAGCACTAACAAAAAAACAAAAGCTCTGCCAACCTCATTTGCCTAGATAGCTTTTGTGCTCACATTTTCTCCTAGCACCGAAGCATCAGGGAACAGAAGACACAGAGAGGAAATAAGTAATTTTCTAATTAAGCTAGTGTGCAGAGGCAGCACTATATTTCTCTTATTGTGTAAACTGAAATATATGAGTCAAGATAGACCAAATGATGCATGATAACAAAAATTCAAAAATTTCATTGGCTTAAAATATTAAGTTTATTTTGTAGTTTCTACTACACTGTCAACTTGGCTTAGTAGGGACTCTGCTCAACTAGATCACTGTAGGATACTTGGGCATTTTAACACATGCTTCCAATGTTTCTACAGCAAGGGAGGAAGAAGAACAAGGATACATGAACACTGGCTTTTAATGCTAAATGCAAACACATATCATGTTTGCTCCCATTTCTGTGGCCAAATAAGACATGTATCTAAGCCCAAGTCAGGGAGGCAGAGAGGTCAATTCTTTCGTGTGCCAGAATGTCTACACTCATCATAAATTACAGTAGGATTTTTTTTGGTAATTTTATCTTTTTGTGTATGGAGTGGTAGCCTAGGTGAATATAGAAAAGCTATGACAGCATAAAAGTCAGGTTCAAACTAAAATACAAATTAAATTCTCCCTTCCTTCACCAAGATTTTTTTAAAGTAATTTCAACTTTTATTTTATATTCAGGGGTTACACATGCAGGTTTGTTACATGGGTATATTGCTTGATGCTGAGGTTCACGGTATGATTGCTCCTGTCACCCAGGTAGTGAGCATAGTACCTAATAGTTTTTCAACCCTTGCTCCCCTCTCTCCCTAACCCCGTTTAGGAGTGTCCAGTATCTATTGTTGCTATCTTTATGTCCATGAGTATCCCATGTCTAGCTCCCACTTATGAGTGACTACCATTTTACCTAGCAATTCTGTTAATGGGTATATATCCAAAAGAAAATAAATCATTCTGCCAAAAAGACACATGCACTCATATGTTCATTGCAGCACTGTTCACAAGAGCAAAGACATGAAATCAACCCAGATGCCCAACAATGGTGGATTGGATAAAGCAAATGTGGTATATACACACTGTGGAATACTATGCAGTCATAAAAAAGAACAAAATCATGTTGTTTGGCACAACACAGGTGTAGCTGGAGGCCATTATCCTAAGCAAATTAATGCTGGAACAGAAAATCAAATACAGTAAGATTTGTAAGAGTCTATCATTCCATATACACTAGAATTTGTTCATTGTATTGGGCCAGTGGTTCTCAACCAGTGGTTCTCAACCAGGAGCAAGTTTGCCCCCTAGAAAACATTTGGCAATGACTGGAGATATTTTTGTTTGTTGGGAGGGTGGGAGATACTGGCATCTAGTGATTAGGGGACAGGGATGCTGCTAAACATCCTAGAATGTACAGGACAGCCCCCACTATAAATTATCTGGTCCAAAATGTCAATAATAATTAGACTACTGGGTTTCTTGAAGCTAGTGTAAAAAAGAAAACTCATGCTCACACAGAAATAAAAACATCATTTCAAGCTCTAGTAATTGAAACTGTGTGGTATTGATAAGGGAATAGACAAGACAAATAGATTAATGGAGAAGAAAAGAAAGTCTTAACACTGACATTTTAAAACAATGGGGAATGGTGTAAAGGTAATTGTCTATCCATGTGGGAAAAAGATAAAGCTGTATCTTTACATCATAGCATTTGCAAAAATAAATTCTAGATAGATTAGAACATGTAAAAGTAAAAGCAAGATTATGTTTATTAGAAGAAAACATGAACATGTTTCTATGATCAAATGAATAAAAATGTAAAAAGAAAAAAATTTAAGAAATATACGCATAATTGTGATAATATCAAAACTACACAAGCCAAGAAACTGAGAAAACACTTGTAAATATCTATACTATATTAAAAAAATAGCTAAATATATAAAATTTCATCAAACATAAAAGCAAAAGAGGAAAATACAAATTGAGCCCAGGGCATCTGGTAGTATCTCAAAGTAAGGAAATGCTCAAAAAACAAACAAACAAACAAACAAAAACAATGATGGTATGTCTAAAGGATAGAGAAACTAACCCGAAAGAGCTTACAGTGGCCAAAGCTGGAATAATTTGAGTAATAAAATAAATAACATGGTACAGGGTTATAGGTTAAATTACAAAGTAAATATACACAAGCCCATATTGATATAGAGAAATGATTTAACAAATAAATAGAAGAGAAGAAACAAGTCTTTTTGCAGAAGAATTTCAAATACTTTAGTAGATAGTACCCAACTAGAAGGTGGAGCTTGGCCACTACCAGTCCCACTCCCACCTTCCTCCCCTCACCTTGAGTGACTTGCTTCCAAAGAAAATAATATGGAAAAAGGAGAAAGTAACTTTACAGTGGTACGTGACTGAGTTTAACATGAACAGTCATAAGTCATGTTGATATCATGACCCCCTTGATATGATGTGAAAAGGGGGACATGTTAGCTCTGTGAAACACATAACACCAATCCAATCATGAGAAAAAATAGGAACATTCACAAAATTCC
Organism: Theropithecus gelada; assembly: GCF_003255815.1. Taxonomy (NCBI): domain Eukaryota; kingdom Metazoa; phylum Chordata; class Mammalia; order Primates; family Cercopithecidae; genus Theropithecus; species Theropithecus gelada. The sequence goes on along the minus strand of NC_037683.1, from coordinate 68,161,920 downwards.
TAACATATACTTCTCAAACTGCCAAGGGCATAAAAAGTGGGAAAAGACCGAGAAGCTGTCATGGACCAGAGAAGACTAAGGAGACATGGTGACCAAATCCAATGTGGTATTCTGATGGGGTCCTGGAATAAATAACCTATGCTAGTGAAAAACTGGTGAATTCCACCTAACTTCTGGAGTTTAAAGTAATGTGCCAGTGTTGATTCCTTAGTTTTGATACATGTATCATAGTGATGTGAGATGCTAACAGTGGGGGAAACTGACTAAGGGGGACATAGAAATTGTCTGCACTACCACTGCAACTTTTTTGTAAATGCAAAATTATTTTCCATTAAAAAATGTGTATTTAAAAGGTGGAAAGGGGTAGAAACAAAAGAAAAATAGCCTAAAATAAAAATGGGTGAAGGTCATAAATGGAAAATTCGCAAAGGAGGAAACATAAATTGCAATGAATTTATCAAAAGATAACTTTATAACAAATAAAAGAAATGCAAACTAAAATGAAAATGAAGTATTTTTCAAGTTTGATAATGTAAATTGGGGAAGCGAGTATTTTAATAAATTACTAGGAAGTATAAACTAGTACACTTACTTCACAAAGCAATTTGGCAGTATGCATTTACATTTAAGGCAGTGGCTCACACCTATAGTCCCAGTACTTTGGGAGGCCAAGGTGGATGGATCACTTGAGCCCAGGAGTTCTAGACCAGCCTGGGCAACATAGTGAAACCCCATCTCTACAGAAAATACAAAAATTAGCCAGGCATGGTAGCAAGTGCCTGTAGTCCCAGCTACTTGGGAGGCTGAAGTGGGAGGATCCCTTAAGCCTTGGAGGTGGAGGTTGCAGTGAGCCAAGATGGTGCCACTGCACTCAAGCCTAGGTGACAGAGTGAGACCCTATCTCAAAAAAACAAACCAAACCAAACAAAAACAAAACAACAAAACAAAACAAAACAAAAACCCACCACCACAACCACCAACAGCAAACATTTAAAACATACAACACCCCAGCAGCCCAGCAATTCCACTACTTATTAGCCTAGAGAAATGCTTTATGTGTTAATATGGTTTGGCTCTGTGTCCCCACCCAAATCTCACCTCGAATTGAAATCCTCATTTGCCCATGTGTCAAGGGTGGGACCAGGTGGAGGTAATTGGATCATGGGGGTGGTTTCCCCCATGCTGTTCTTCTGAAGTGAGTGAGTTCTCATGAGATCTGATGGTTTTATAGGCATCTGGTGTTTCCCCTGCTTGTACTCACTTCATCCTGCTGCCCAGTGAAGAAGGTACCTGCTTCTCCTTTGCCTTCCACCATGATTGTAAGTTTCCTGAGGCCCCCCTAGCAATGCGGAACTGTGAGTCAATTAAACCTCTTTCTTTTATAAATTACCCAGTCTTGGGGATTTCTTCATAGCAGTGTGAGAACAGGGTAATACATATGTACATAATCAGTCCTACATGTGAGTATTCATTGCAATGTTGTTTAAAATAACAAACAATTGAAAATAATGTGTCAATCAGTAGGAGATTATTAAAAATGTTCATGCATAATCTGGAATACTATGTTTCATTAAGAAGCTAGACTTATGCATAATGTATAGTATGTATATTGCATAATGTATATATACATATAATGTTTATGTAATGTGTAATATATAATGATAGATATAATGTAATATGTAATGGAAAGATCCATGAAATATATTGTTGAGTGATAATAATTCATTTACAGAAAGCCACATCGTCATCGAGGTAACTCATAGAAACCCATGTAAAATAATCTCTGAAGTACACATACTGTATGCAAATCTAAGAAAAAGATCTGCAAGGATACATGTTGAAGTAAAAATAGCCTTTACTTTGGATAGCAGACTAGATAGAAAATGCAATATATGGATATCCGAAGAAGAAGGCAGTGATACTTTGAAAATAATGTATTTTTATTTGTTATATAATTAAGAAGCAAGTTAAAATAAATAACCTCCTTGGGACTTGTTAAAGATGTTCAGTTTTCTAGAAATTAGAAATTCAGTAGGTTGTTGGTGGGGCCCAGAAATCTGAATTTTAAACAAATGCTTTGGATGATTCTAAGGCAGTAGACGTATGAGACACTGCATTCAAGAATCTGGAAGGTAGTAAGTATGTTTTCAAGTTGTGTTCCAAATATTACTGACTTTTCTGAGCCAGGCAGGATTAATTTTATATGTCCCACAACCAGTCTTAAAATTTGAAAGGGTCCAAGCTGTGACCCAAATGAGAAACAAGACAAAAGATTAAGGCAGATGGAAGATAAAAATATCACCTTAATTATCTATAAAGCTGATATTGGAGGATGATTCTGTCGATTGACAGACCTTCATAACATTAAATTGCAGAATTAAACAAACTTACCTACTCAGTCATGCAGGCCGGTTTTCACTTTTATTTATGACCAAGAACATGTGTTGTCTTCAGTCAGATTCACCTCCATGGGTAAGATAAGTACTACCCTATATATTCTTTTTTGAACTTTTCATTCCTTTTCTACTGAGGAGCAGTGAGTAAGGGACTGCTCACTGGATCATCCTCATCAAGGTCTTCTCACATGGAAGGAAACATCTTAGAATAGTGAAGGATGGAACCCCTAACAAAACAGAAAATACGAGAAAAAATCATGGCATTGTTCAAAGAAGCTGTACTCTTAGGAGACAAGTCTATCATTTAAATCATAAACTCTTCAAACTAATGGTTCAATCTTTCAATTCCATGTTTCTCCATATTTTATTAAAATTGAATTTACCTTTTTACATGTGATACATTAGTAAAATAATAGTTCTCAATTTTTTACTTCTCTCTGTATCCATGACCTTTTGGGGTCTCCAGTTAACACTCATTCTGGGTTTAACCATATGTTTTTGGCCAATGGAACTTGAAAATGAGACTTAAAGTCTATTTGCATGCTGGGTCTTGGAACATTTGCCAGTGCCACCATATGAATAGGCCTGGGCTAGTTATTGGAAGATCAGAATCAGATAACCAAGATAATCCCTTTGCCCCAGCTGAATATTGCATGCAGCCTCTAGACCTGTGAATGAGGTCATCTGACACCAGCCAGCACCAGATGACCCGCCAAATGACTGCAGACATGCAAGTGAACCCAGATGAGATCAGAAGCCTGGCCTGAACCAGAGAAAGACCCACCCAGCAGTATTGTCAACTAACAAAGTGGCTACGTTTTGGGGTGGCTCTGCAGCAAAAGCTAAATGATACACTATATTGCAGGACGTATATAGCTACATAATATCCTATATTTTCCTTGTGTACTTTTTAATGTGGAAATTGTGAAACTTCCTAATGCTGAAAATGTAAGTACTATTTTATGATCTGATCTTTATGAAATAAAACTAGACAAAAATTTAACAAAACCATTTTATATCTGTAGGGTTTTTATTTCAGTTTGCTCTCCTAACACTCGTACCCAAACCCTAAGTGAACATTCTATAGTTAAATATAAATTTGACAGTCTCACTTCTAAGGAACTACAGTAATGGTCATGGAGTCAACTTGCGTAATAACTATATTTAAATATAAGCATCTTGATTAGTTTAGTCTTTGTTCTCAGGACCATGCCCTTGGACAATACTGAGAAATATTCTGAGTCCTAGTATGCTCCTAAGAAGAAATTGAGTATATACTTCTTTCCTGAGTGATGGCTTAAGGAGTGCATTAGTAAGCCTGAGAGTTGCAAACATGCCACCTTTCCCAATCATGTTGTTATCAGGGGCTAGTTTGAACTGTGTATTGGTGGGGAACTGTTTGAATATTCAAACATAATGAATTTCATTGTTTATATAAGTTTGCCTTTACATAGTTATACATGGTTTACCTCCTCTGAGGAATTGTTACAACTTTGCCTATAAATAATAGGACATTACTTAACTTTCCAGAATTCTCCATGAAAGGGGGCATCAAAATGGAACAGTCCTCTCAGCAGATCTGAAAGGAGTGACTTCAGATGCTGCCTGCCAGGAAGAATCAACTACTGCTTTCCAATTCATAAACAGTCCAGGACTCAAACCCCTCCCCTATTCTATCTCAGTCCAACCTCAGTGACTCATCTAACATGGTGCTCCAGCACCCAGAACCACCACCAACAGTTCTGTTGTCCTCCCCTTTGTTGTTCTTCTCCCCAAATTATCCAAGCTACCTTGGAGATCTTTGGTGAATGCCATCAAGGTTGACAAATGCATACTGTTGGTTGCAATCAAAGCTATTTTAGCACAATTGGCTATAGTGGAGAAACATCCAGATGAATAAGGTTGAAGTATTTGAAATTTCTCACTTAGTTTTAAGTTGTAACTCACCTCATAGAAATACCAAAAGCTAAAGGGAAATTTCTTTGCCAAAATCAATCTTATGAAATAATGCATTTTGGTATATGCTGAGAGATTACCAGTAAGAACTACAGCAAACCCCATTAAACATCTGCACCTACTTAAAGCCACAAGTTTTTGCACTGGCATGAGTGTCATGCATTCTAAAGTGATTCTTATTGTTTAAATTAAGGGAGGTGGCATCCATTTTGTTTACTTGTAGCATTGTGACTGCCATTAAAAGAATACATTTGATTGTTTTACATTTTCATTCCTAAGAGCAAAGCAAACTCAAAGCAGGAGATGCTTATTGTGCACAAGTGTAAGCATATATGCTCACCACAGGAAAAGAGAGTGGAGTTTTTGGTAACCATTGCAAAATGCTAATTATGACTGTAACACCACCTTAGGTAAAATACTGGCTTTGGGGGTGACAGAAGTTTAACATGCATTCTTTTTGGAAGGAAGTGATTCTGAATATTAGTGCCTTGTCCTCTCTGCCTCTTTCTAGCTGATTCAATGAGAGAGATAATTATTTATTTTGTTCCTAGAAAAATGAGACATCCTTACCCAACTCTATTTATTGTTGTTTTAAGCCGAGGCAAGACCTTTAAAATAAGAATTCAGTGGTTACCTCTGCAAAATTGAGGGTGGATGGAAGGACAGGCAACTGCAAAAATATACAAGAGAGCTTTTTGTAGTGAAGGGAATTTTTTTGATATCTCAATCGGGGTGGTTACATGGGTATGCGCATTTGTGAAAACCCATCAAACCGTACCCTTAAAATATGTACCTTGTATTTTTAAATGAGAATAAAATAAGAATGAGGAGGCCAAGTCAAATAGGATTTTATAGACTGTGGTAAAAGATTTGGGTTTTGCTGTGTGTGAGATGCAAATTCACTGGAGTTTTTTCAGTGAAGGAGTGATACAGTCTCATTTGTGTTTTGAGGCAAACTGTCCGTGGCAAAGTCTGAAGGTAGGAGACTGTCCAGGGGGCTGCTATTGCAATCGTCCAGGAAAGACCGGATGTTGGCCAGGCAGAGGTGATTGTGGTGGAGGTGGTGAGAAGTGGTGGTACTTCTGCTGTGGACTTTGTGCTGTTCTGTCCAGATCTGCCTAGACATGTGTGAAGAATTTAAGCCCCAGCTGCTGGGAAGGTTTCGTTGCCAGCACTCAGAACTGTCTCTTCTGAAGACAGCCACTTGCTCGTTTCCTGGGGCAGCCCAAACACAATGATCGGTTGATGCAGGGCTATAAAGGCCTGCTCTGTGGCCAATCCGGAAGGGCCATCCCAGCCTTCAAGTTCCCTGAAGGGTTGGCAGAGGCCTTGTGACTGCAGTTCAGCCCACTCCTCTCCGCCAGTCTGCTTCTCTCCCTTTCCCCATGCAGGAGTCAATCCTACAAACGCTCTCTGATAAATGCTCACCTCTGTCTCAGAAGCTGATTCCCGGGGAACCCAATCTGTGATGATTTCTAATAGAAGGTGATTCCATTGCTTATTGGTCTATAAATGAAAGATCAGGATCTCATCCCTTCATCTAGTGATGTATGATGGGTTGTGATGGTCTAGATATATTACTCAATGATGAGCCTCTCCCACCCTCTGCTCCTAACTGGCCATGGGGCACCGGCAGCCATTTAACTTCTTTGCTCCTCAGTTTCATCTTCTGTAAAGTAAGGAACAATTTAATCAAATGAGATATTCCAGAATTTTTTTTTTAAATTTTGTGATGAAATTCATTAGAAATATTAAAAGTAACTATAAACCAGCTTATTATTTTGTTGACAGGACTCTTGATCTTGTCTTTTCTAAATTAATTCCCTGCTTATTAGCTGTTTTGCAATGGTCATGTATATCTGTAAAAGGTACATAGGAGACATGAAAGATTAGACTAAGCCTACCAACTCTGTAAACTATTTGTAAAACTAAGACTGAGTTGGAGAAGATTGTTGTGAAGAACTACTAAGCTTGATTTCTTGTTTTTTTGTTTGTTTGTTTTCTTTCTTCTTTTTCTTTTTTGCATATTTGGCCTCTGCCCTAATGATTCTAAGTGACTCCAGGTCACTGCCTGACTTGATTTCGCTCTCCTGGGTCTTGATCGTCTCTCATGCCATTTGATTAAGGCAAACTTGTTTCACTCTTTACACATATTCCGGCTGCCTGAAACACTCTAAACTCTTAGTACAGTTAACTCTTACTCATCTTTTAGCTCCCAGCTGAAAAGTTCCACCTTCAAGGAATTTTTTTCTTGACTACCATTCTTGCCTGGTGATTAACACCGGCTTGGAACATTCCCATAGGCTTACTCCATGTTGCGGGGAGATTTCTAGGAAACTACATGTAACTCAACATGTGAGTGACAGTGACAGTGAACCCAACTCTATTATAAAATTAAGTGAATTGTTTAAAAAATCTTTTTTAGTTACTAATAGCAACACATTACTGGTAATACATTTCAAAACAAATTATTGGTAATTTGTTACACAGTGCTAGTTGGTCACTATAACAAACAAAATTTAGAATCTTTGCTTTAGAGTATTTTATACAATGTAAGTAAGGAAAGAAAGTAAACAAATGCATCCTGATTTTGTAAATTTAACTTTTCTTTGAAGGCTTTTTCCTCTTTGTGGCATGGGGAATAAGGATGGAAAAGTAATGATTACGTGTTCAGCCACCTTTGATGTGTTAGCAAGGAAAGAAATATTTACATGCATTTCTGCAACACTGTGTGATAGACTTAAGACCTCAGGGTGCAAATTCATTGACAGGCTTCTCCTTATGAAGTGGGGTCTATGTCTCCACTTGATTCTGGGCAGGCATTATGACTGCTTTTACCAATAGAATAAGAAATGACATTGTACCAGGTGCTAGTCTCAGACCTTAAGAAACAAGCAGCTTTGATTTTCTGTTTCTGGGAGACCCAAGGCTACATTTAGATGCTCCAGATGACAAGACTAGTTAAACTCAGGCTCCTAGCCCCTTCTTCCAAGAAGCCAGATATGAGAATGAAGTCATTTTGGACTTACTAGACCAGCCCACCTCCAAGCTGATACCTCCAAGTAGCCTCCATTGATACCATGTGGAGCAAAGGAATCATTTAGCTGAGCCCAAGCCAAGCCACATTTCTGATCCACACAAATGTGAGATGCAATCAGATGATTGTGGTTTTAAGTTACTAATTTGGGGATAATTTGTTACACAGCAATCGATAACCAGAGCACCCTAATTGACATACTTTTTCTTCTGTGGTTTTGTTTTTCATTACTCATGTTGTCAATATATTTAGCTGCAATGTGTCTACACCACTAAAGAAAACAAATTGTCTTTTCTTTGTTTCCAAAGTCCTTTTGTATTCAGAGTTGAAAAAGAAGTTTAATGAACAATGGAGCCATCCATTATTGGTTGGCGAATTAGTCTGTTTTCATGCTGCTAATAAAAACATAACTGAGACTGTATAATTTATAAAGAAAAAGAGGTTTAATGGACTCACATTTTCTCGTGGCTGGGGAGGTCTCATGATCATGGCGGAAGGCGAGAGACATGTCTTATGTGGTGGCAGGCAAAGAGAGAGAATGAGAATCAAGCGAAAGGGGAAACCCCTTATCAAACCATTAGGTCTTGTGAGACTTATTCACTACCACAAGAATAGTATGAAGGAAAGTGCCCCCATGATTCAATTATCTCCCAGCGAGTCCATCACATGACACATGGGGGTTATGGGAGCTACAATTCAAGATGAGATTTGGGTGAGGACACAGCCAAACCATATCAGTTGGTAAAGCAAAAACTATTAAAAAAAAATAAGGCCTAGGAGGAAGGAGGATTGCTTGAGGCCAGGAGTTTGAGACCAAACTGGGCAGTGCAGCAAGATCCCATCTCTACAAAACTGAAAGAAAAAATTAGCTGGGTGTAGAGGTCCATGTAGTCCTATTACTTGGGAGGCTGAGGCAGGAGGACCACTTAAGCTCAGGAGTTCAAGGCTGCAGTGAGCTATGATTCTGCCACAGTACTCCAGCCTGGGCAATAAAGTGAGACTGTCTCCAAAAATAAAAAAAAAATTAAAAAAAGGAGAAAAATCCAAACAACTTGTTTCTAAAGAAAGATGAACCAGGCATTGTGGCTCACTTTGGGAGGTAAAGGCGAGCTGATTGGTTTAGCCTAGGAGTTTGAGACCAGCCTGGGCAACATAGCAAAACCCTATCTCTACAAAAAAAGAAAGGAAGAAAGATGAGTTTTGTTGTACCCTGGACCCTGTCTCAGAGGAGTATCCATTTTGAATGTAACACCTCCCACCTTGCCCTTTTTTGCTTGCTAATATTGAATTCAATTTAACCTTTTTTAAAAAGATGCACCATGTTCATTACATACAGTGATGGTCATTTTCAGTGCCGCATATTTGCAATAGTTGACATACAGCGTGGGGTGTAATGCTTAGCCGGCCCCTCTCTGTGCTTACAGAACTTCCTCCCTCTCTATCTATTTTTCTTTGCCCTCACATTTTGCTAGGATAATCAAAAGCTTCTCAAAGTCTGGCTCACATTCTATTTGCATTAAAATCAAACACTTCATGAATTAGAATCCCAGGAGTGCAGCACAGGAATTTACTTTTTTTTTTTTTTTTTTGAGACGGAGTTTTGCTCTTGTTGCTCAGGTTGGAGTGCAATGCCATGATTTCGGCTCACTACAACCTCTGCCTCCCGGGTTCAAGCAATTCTCCTGCCTCTGCCTACCGAGTAGCTGGGATTAAGGCATAGGCCACCACGCCTGGCTAATTTTTGAATTTTTAGTAGAGATGGGGTTTCTCCCTGTTGGTCAGGCTGGTCTTGAACTCCCAACCTTAGGTGATCCACCTGCCTCGGCCTCCCAAAGTGCTGCGATTACAGGTGTGAGCCACCGCCCCAGTGGAATTTACATTTTAAACAAGCTCCCAGGTGATCTTACACTCAAATTACTGTCTTTATGAACATTTAACTGTCCTTGCTTTTAGCCCCTCCCCATTATGGCATTACATTGTGAGTCTTTTAATATCATTTAACAGCTTTAATCTGCTGTGGCTTGTAAGTTATCTGCTTTCCCTTCGTCTCCTGGGTTATTTCTGTGTTCTGTCATTTTAGGTCTCCTTTGTTTCTTATTTATTAAACTGACTAATAACCCAAGGGCTCTAAATACAATATTTAAATCTATTGGTGTCTTTTTTGCTGATCTATTTGTTTTTGATTCTGTTAGAGGTTTAGAGTTTTTCTCTCTCAAAGACATTATAATGGCAGAGACATTTAATTGTACTTAGATTATCACATTTTTTTTCTGATTTTAATTGTTTCAATTAACTAGAAAAAGATCTGCTTGACCTTCCTCTGACTATTTTGATATTTGTATTATCTGCTTTTCATAACACACCTGTGTCTTTTTCACACAAAAACGGGTGAATATTACAATATTTAAGCATTTCAGTGGCACCAATGCATATCTGAACCCTGAACTAGCCAATCAAGACTCACAAGGAGGTCAGGCATAGTGGCTCATGCCTGTAATCCCAGCACTTTGGGAGGCCAAGGCAGGTGGATTGCCTGAGCTCAGGAGTTCAAGACCAGCCTGGGCAACATGGTGAAACACCGTCTCTACTAAAACACAAAAAATAAGCCTGGTGTGGTGGCGTGCACCTATATAGTCCCAGCTACTCGGGAGGCTGAGGCAGGAGAATTGCTTGAACCGGGGAGGCAGATGTTGCAGTGAGGTGAGATCGCACCACTGCACTCCAGCCTGGGTGACAGAGTGAGACTGTCTCAAAAAAAAAAAAAAAAAAAAAAAAAAGACTCACAAAGAGTGGATTTCAGGAAACCAAAATGATATGTCCTTAGCACCTGAAAAAATATGCAGAAACTCAGGTTACATATGGAATTCGTTAGGTGTTTTCTTTGTCCATTCCTGATCAGGTTTCTTACCACCCTCCCCATGAAAAGTAGGTGATCTGGGTGAATTCATTCACAACCTGGTTCAATTTCTCAAGAACATGTATTGATCACTGCCATAGTTCAAAGGAGGGTCTCGAGTAGGGAGGTGAGAGTGGGGGTCTTTGAAAGCAGTAGGGAGTGAAGGGAGGAGCCCACTGGGAGCTGGGATTCTTGAACTCCCAGGTAATGCAGAGAATGCGGTGATTAATGAACTGTATTGTACTAAGCTATAGTAAAATTGTTTGGTACAACTTAGAGCACACTATATTTCTTCAAATACAGTGATTTCATTTCGACCTGAACAGTTACTCTGCAGTCCATAAAATATTAACATTGCCTTTCTAAACATATACATTATTTACTGTACAGTGTATAAAATATTTATGTGATTTTCTCTAAAGATACTGTATATAGTGCATTATTTTTATCCACCTTTTCCCCCTCCTGGAAGCAGGCATGCCGTGAACTGGAAAATGTTTTTGAAATCAAGGAAAAGCAGCAAAAAGGAAGGCGTTACCATGGAACTGAGAGAGGAGATAAAAATCTTTGTTCCTGATGGTCTTGTTCCCACCTGCCTGGGTGCTGCAGCTCTGTGCTGCCTGAGAAAGCCAGTGACCAAGAGGAGCAGAAGAGTGCCAGGTATCAGGTGCTTTGGGTTGACTATGAAGAGCTAGAAAAGAAACTCAGTATTCACCCATCCAAATTTTCAAGGAAAAAAGCAAGAAAAGCATGCATATGCACAACACCTAAGACATAACAAAACAGGAATCACTCACCTGTTACGATTGCCTAAGGTATAGTATAAACTTCATACGCACCATCTTGACCAAATAATTGCTATCCTCTGACTTCACTTGGTTTAGCTTCAGAGACATTTTCTCTGAGGTGCAGCAAAAATGTGAATGAGAGAACTGAAGCATTCATTGAGAAACTTTAAGCTGATAAAATGCAACTGTGATTCCCTAAATCCTTAGTAAAATTTACACGGCACTCCAAGTAAATGAGATTTCTAATTTCTCCAATAGCTCTTAAACTTTTCACATCATTTGGAATAAATACTTTGACATGAGAGCTATCTATATCTATGGGTTGCCAAATATCTGGCTAGTAAGTAAAAAATAAATTAATAAATAACAACCATGAGAATGTTTTGTCTTCATGATAGTAATTTGGTTTGAAGTTATCCAGTTAGGGTCCAGACTTGGTTTATATTCATTGGAATGCAAAGTACCATTAGTTCTCCAGATTATTTTTTAAAAAATGGGTTTCATTTGCAGAAATTCAGGATAGAGGGGGATGGTACAGAGTTCATTAAAAACCATTTAACACTAAGCTGAATGTCAGCATACTTTGAAAGAGGCCTATTAGTTAATGTACACAAGAAGCTATCAGCACTTGTGATAAGTCAAAGAAACCAAACAATGAAACCCATTAGATGGTACTTGTAAGGCAGTTGGGTTTTATGAAATGTTTTAGATAAATTAGATTGGGATTGACAGAAAAAAATGGCATTAACAAGGAAGGATTTTTATTTAGAGCCCTTACTTGGAGCCAAAAATCCTCAGTTTTGACTGACCTTAAATGATTAACTTGGCCACAAAAAGTTGATGACCTCACAGGAGATACAGAGGACATAATTACACCACAACTAGAAGTGTATTTGTTTGTTTGTCTTTCTGTGCCCTTTTCATGGATATAATGGATATAATAGACAAGATTCTCACCAATACAAAAATAGTGTTACTGCTTCCAAAGACCATAATTCAAAACCTCCCTTTCTTAGTGTAGTCTGCTGGCATTAGAGTGAAAAAGCAATTCTGGAACATAATTCTGATAATCCAGCTAGACCTAAGAATAATACTTACAACTTTTAGATTAATATTATTTCTTTCCAATGTACTTGCACAAAATGCAAGGTCGTTGTAATCTCTGACGAGAATATTCTATGGTGACAATTCGGGGGAGATGCTTATGATTTTACAAATAGCTGGGGCGGGGCATAGAGGAGGTAAACTAATGAGCCTAATCTGAAAACAGCCAAACTGGATGCTCACTCCACTTCAAAGGAAGATTTAGAGGAACATCCAACATTTTCATGAAGGGATAGAAACTGAAAGGATAGTTATGTGCCATACTAAGTTATTATAATACATTGTAGATAGTAAAAACTCAAAATAGGCATTGTTACTAGCTACTTCCAAAGAAAAATAAATTAATGATACATATGCCCATGTCAAATTTTTATTAATGTAAGTATTTGTGAGGCCTCTATGCTTAGCTGATTAAAGACCATGCTTTTGGGTAACTGAATGATTTGACTCCATATAAAATGTTTTGAATCAAAGCCAGTTACATGTCAAAGAATATCATTAAAGCTGATAATTTTGGATTTAGTATAGTTGATCTTAAGCTAGTTTTTCTACTAATGAGTACCTAGCAGACCTAGTTGTGTCTAGTAAGGTTACTTCTACTGCATAGCAATAGAAACATGTCATTGACATAAGGAGAAACTTAATCATTTTGCTTCTCAGTAGTCAGGAGTTATTTGCTTAGCTCATCCGAAAGTCAAATATTATTAGAATGAGAGTTAAGAGAAGGGAAACCAAATTAAAAGTGTTACATTTGTATCTCTTTTTCCTTGTTTCAGTTTGTAGAGGACTTTCAACCAAGTTCTAGTAGCACAATAATAGCTGAACGTTCCATGAATTCCTACTATTTGCCAAACATTGTTCTACATTATCTACGGTATTATTTAATCTTCACAATAATCCCATGAGGCAGGCATCATTATGATACCCATTTTATAGATAATGGAAACTGAGGCAGTGATAGTTTATAACTTGTCCAAGGTCACGTATCAAATAAATGAGAGAGCCAACATTTGAATGTGGGCACATGACACTGCATCTTGGTTTAGCCCAAGTTCTCTGAGGAAGTAGCCCTCAGATAGTCCAATATCCAAAATATGTCATTTACCACAAATAGATATTTATTCAGAAAATGCTGATTCACTTTGATATGAATAGATCATAAAGTAAAATTATTACAATATGATATGGATGTTGAAACATTTAGAAGAGAACATGAAATCGAAAACCAGTGTGTGTGTGTATAGTAGGGGTGAGGGGAACTGTTTGAATGAAGGTAAGACAGATATACCCCCCACCTCCAAAAAAAAAAAAAAAAACAAATGCTGCCTTTTTCTAGTCAGGATTATGTACAAAGCATATCATCTTTAGAAAATAGCCCAGAGAAAAGGGAAAAGGTCACAAGTTAAGGGGCAGGGTAAGTTATGGCCTGTTTGATCTAAGTCTTGACCACTGGCAGGATGCCTTTTCTCTCCAGGTTAGAAGCCCAGTGAAATATCTGCAGTGACATTGCTTTGGCCTCCTGGCACTTGATACTGTTTACCTGTCTGTAAGGAGAATAGTTTGCAAGCAGCTATTACAGATACCACATTACAAAGTAGATAAGACAACGTCTTTGGACCAAGTTTGCCCTGGTCCAAAATAAAGATTGTTTTGTTGACTGTTGGAGACATTATTAGATTTATCATAAGGATAGCCATTAAATGTTGGCCTTTTCACTATGTATTTGATTTTCTGAGAGATCTCTAAACATTTCTCTAGCTTTCTTTCTGGAGTATGTTTCACAATTGTAATGAGTAGTTTTCATTATTGTTGCACAGTTTTAATGTGAGCATGGCAAATTGATCAAATCATCATTTGCCTCTATTTATCTTTTGTTAAAAACATGCATCATAATCTTTTTTTCTCTGCTCAGGAATGCTATAATCATACATATAATGACTGCACAATTTAAGTTTATAAACATCTATTACTACATTATCTGCCTTACATGTTTGGAGGACGTCAAAAAGAAGAAAACATAAACACCATACAACAAAGCTATAGTTCATTAAACATTTCATATTACTTTAATACATTAAGTCTACAGTATGATTAGATAGAATGTATATATATTTAACAACAAAAGTAAAAAATTGCTCTGCTGAAAGGACAGTGGATTTTAGTTCTGTGACTGTAATAATTTGAGGGCCAAATCACCTGTTATTGGTACTTTAAATTTAGTCTAATTGGCTTCAAAATGTTTCTTCAAGGAATAGAAATGTTTAGCTCTGTTAAAAGAGAAAGCCTTTTCACCAAGTGAAAAGGGTAACTTATGGTATAGCAAGCTTCCAAACACATGAATTAAACTAGAGTTAGTTCTGTTAACTACAGCTAGATAGATGTTAGAAATAGAATTGGTTCTGGGTCTCCCAAGGGTCACAAAATATCTTCACAATATGTCTCAGGGTTTGCATGCTTTATTTCAGCTCTAGTTATCTGTGACTGTCTGCCCACTCTTTCACCAGACTGGCTTCTATTGCCTACACATGGTCCCACATGGTGACCCGCAGTGTGTTTCATCTTAGAGGCCCAATACTCTCATTTGCCAACTGCAGCCCTGATTCTCAACTGAGCTAGCGTGTCTACTCCAGATGGAGTGTGCATATCTCAATCTTTAATTATGGAGAGGAGGGGGATGAGCAGTATGAACATCCATCTTTCATATTTTAATATAACTTTATATTTGGAAAAGTTAAAATATAGCCATTATTTCATTATGCAAATTCTGAAAATGAAAGCTCCACAAAATCTTCTTGGGGAATGAGGGAAAATATTAAAACATAGTGACATGTTTGACTGATTCTCTCTGTCTGTGTCGTTTAGTTTAAATTCAAGACACAGTGAGAGTTGGCCTGAGGGGTTCTAGCCAGCTGCTGAATTGACTGGCCTTGGGGCAGGTTTTTCACCTCTAGTCTAGTCCATTGTACTAGGGAGAAGGATCACGTGGAAGGAACTTGCCCTATCTCTTCAGCACGGAGTGTGATGACGTCTTTCCCAGAGAGAGCACTGTGGGCGGTTAAGTTCCCCTCCCCATTCAAACATGTTAACTAGGTAGCAGAAGTGATCAATTCTATTACATCTTGGGCTCAAAATTTTAAAACGGGATATAATTTAAATGTCAAGAATTGAGAAAAGAGCTTGCGGGATATGAGCTATTTCAAAAGTAAAAGTGTATCTAAAATGAAGTTCATGCAGTATGATTTGAGGAGGATAGATAAAGACCATCTCTTGAAATAGGGTCCAAAGCAGTTTTGCCACTGAAATCATAGATGCAGTTGCTCTCAGACGCTCTGTTTCTGGTGAATATTTCTGATGGGAAAGAATTCTTGACTGAAAGCTGCCAAGTTTGCTTAACGTACTTACCATTAGGAAGAAGCGGGTAGAGGCCTCTAGAAAAGAAGATGCAGGCCAGGCATAGTGGCTCACGCCTGTAATTCCAGCATTTCAGGAGGCCGAGGTGGGTCAATCACCTGAGGTCAGGAATTCGGGACCAGCCTGGCCAGTATGGCGAAACACCATCTCTATTAAAAATACAAAAATTAGCCGGGCATGATAGTGTGTGCCTGTAATCTCAGCTACTAGGGAGGCTGAGGCACGAGAATCCCTTGAACTTGGGAGGCGGAGGTTGCAGTGAACTGAGATCGCACCACTGCCCACACTCCAGCCTGGGTGACAGAGTGAGACTCCCTCTGAAAAAAAAAAAAAGAAGAGGAGGAAGAAGAAGAAGATACTGATGTACCCACGCACTCAGCAGGTTTCCTTGCAGACATGGCTTTCCAGCTTTGAATGGAGAGCAGGTTTGCACCTATCACTAAAAGACTGGGAATCCAGGTTTTAATGTTTCAAAAAATATGCTTGGATTGGCCTCTCCTTCCTTTCTTGCTTCCAAAGAAGTAACTTTTCCTTGGAGTCAAGTAATGGAGCCAAAAAGAAGAGAGTGTTCTTGTGTTTGGATCGGGGAAGAACAGGGTATGGGGGAAGGAAGGAGGCTATGGAGGGCAGTAAAAACTAGCTTTTCTTTATAAGTTTACTTCTCAGGGCCATTCCATGTGACCTCTTTCTAACTTATATTGGACACAGAGAGAGGAAAGATGAGATCAGGGGCCCCCAGAGTCGACAGAGACAGAAAGGAAGTTATTAATTCAGTAAAGCTGTATGCTTCAGAAAACCTTCCCTATTGCAGAAGAAGAAAATGTTCTGTGGAATTTTCTTTTTTTGAAGGTCGGCATCCTCATGTGATATTTACATGATATACTATAATAAGTGACCCAGATAGGATTATGTGCAGCATTTTTATGGCTCTCATTCATTTCTCCTGTTAAACTGTACAGTCTTTATCCCACACGGATTTGCGAGGAGGCTGGGCTTTTCTCAGCCTAGGCCTGCCGAGACAGCTCCTGGTATGCCTCTTTTGACTTCTCTCTCTGTCCCATCTTCCCGGCTGTTGTCAGTTTATTTTGCCTTCAGGCGGAACAGGGCCTCTCCCTTCCTGTTAGTGCTTTGTCACGGCTCAGTCAGCGTGTCACCAACTCTTCTCTCTCTGCACGGTTTCTCCTCTTCCCACCTCGCTTTCAAAAACACATTCAGAGGTGTCCAGGAGCGTCCCATCTGCCCTCTGGACTCATCTGGTTTTTATTTGGTGACCTTGAGGAAGAGCGTTTTAACTTTGCTTTAGGTTGTGGGGAAGCAGGCTTTCGGAGGCCTCTCGGAGGGAGGAGAGCCTATTCCCAGGACTCACACAGGCCTGAAGTTATTGGCTTCGTGAAAGCTGTTCCTCTGTTTTGAAAACCTGTGTGAGTCTGTTATTGTTGGGTACCCCAGAGGCTAATCACTCAGAGGGAGTCTGATCCTGTGCTGTCTGAGTGAGAGCACTGCGAGGCCTTTGTCTCCTTGCTGCCTGCCTGCCCTCCCAACGCAGCAGCGGTGGGCCTCCTGAGGCCCTCCCGGCATTCCTCAGTCACCCTCTCTGAGGCAGAGCAAACCATTCACACCAGCAGCTCACAGAGGTGGGAGCGGCAGAGGATGTGCGATTTTGAAGTAAATTTATCAGGTTGTCTCAAAACACAATGTTATTAGGGTTTACCTCAATTTGTTTTCTCTCTCTATATATTCATGAAAGTCTTGTTGTATGTGGCTTTTAGAACATTTGTCATTTTTCTATTGTGAAATGCAACGTGCATTTAGAAAAAATACACAAAACGTATTGGTTCGTATTAAGAAAATATTAAAAAGCAAATAGCTATGTAACTACCACTTTATTATTTAAAATGCTACTTTTTTAATGCAGGGGAAAAGGCCCTTTAAAACATGGTCTTTTTTGACTTATGGAAAATAAGTAGGAATTCATAAGTGAAAACATTGATTTGGATTTTATTTTATTTTAATAATTTTTTGAGATGGAGTTTCTCTCTGTCACGCAGGCTGGAGTGCAGTGGTGCGATCTTGGCTCACTGCAACTTCCGCTTCCCACGTTCAAACGATTCTCCTGCCTCAGCCTCCCGAGTAGCTGGGATTATAGGCACCTGCTACCATGCCCAGTTAACTTTTATATTTTTAGTAGAGATGGGGTTTCACCATGTTAGCCAGGCTGGTCTCAAACTCCTAACCTCAAATGATCCACCAGCCTTGGCCTCCCAAAGTGCTGGGATTACACAAGTGAGCCACCACACCCGGCTTTGATTTGGATTTTAATATCTTAATGGTGCAATTGTTGTTTTAAGTTCATATATTTGCTGAACAATTGACTCTTAATTATTTGCCTGTATATCAATCATTTCATGGTTGAGGTGGAATTTTTACTCCAGGTTACCTTCCCTCATGAAACTACTATATTTTAGGGCTATGTGCTACTTCTTCAAGGCTTAACCCATAAAAAAGTAAATGAATCTGTATATTAAGGTATGTAAAACAGAATTCTCTGTACCGATGAAGTAAGACTACTGCAAAATGACCAAGTAAATCTAGATATCATGCATTAATTACTTTTGGAGCATTCTAATTTTAAGATCACTCTCCCCATTCCCATGAATACGCTACAGGGATGACTAAGTGAAATCTTTTCACCTCAATAAATGTTTAATATATGCCTACCCTGTGCTGGGCATTGTTCTTTATCCTTGAGCCATATGAGGAAAAAAAAAAAAAAAAAAAATCCTTGTTCTTAAGGAGCTTATGTTATGGGAGCAAAGAAAAGGGCCATAATAATGAGCATAATGTATAAATAAATTATACAGTATGACACACGTTGATGAGTGCTGTTAAAAAAACACATAGCCAAGTCACAGAATTGAGAGTGCAGTGTGGAGGTGATGGACAGCTTACTGTATTAAATAGGGTTGTCAGGATAAGCCTTCTTGAAAAAGTGAGATGTCATCAAAAGCTTGGAGAAAGTGGAAGAATTAGCCATACTAGGGAAAGAACATTCCAGAAGTGTAAGAAGGAACAGTTTGAGCAAAGGCTTGAAGACAGGAAAGTGCCAAAGATATTTAAGAAAGAATAAGAAGGCCAGAGCAGAGTAGCTGAAGCAGAGAGAGTAAGGAACAGAGGAATTTTACACAAGGTCAGAGATCTATGACCAGATCATATAAGGTCCCATAGGTCACTGTAAGGACTTTGACCTTTACTCTAGTAAATGGTGAGGTCTTGTAGGGTTTTAAACAAAGGGACGCATTATCTGATTAACTTTTCAAATCGATGTGCCAGTTCTTAAACTATTGTCTCTTAACTCCAAACTGATCCTTTTAATACTTGATTTTGTGATGCTGAGGATGGGACTCTTCGGACCACACTTCTTTTTTGCAAGTTACTCCTGTTAGGCTCTGCCCACAGGAGACAGTAGAGGGGGACCGCAAGAATGAAGGCGAGAGAAGGGACTTGTTCCTTCCTATTTGCTTCTTGTGGGCTTCCTATGTGTATCACGTTTCTAGCAATACTTCTTCAACCTAGTAGTAGGAGTCCCTTCTCTTAGCAACAGTTTTCAGTGTTTCTAACAGTCCAGAACTAACCTCATTATACTCTCTCAGAAACCTCAGTGTCTCCCATTAGAGGACTGAGCTAGTTAAGTTTTGATATTTCCAATCTCTTTTCTCTGGTCCCCAGCTATGGAAGATGCTTTCTGCTATTTTTACCTCCATTGTACCCTTTTTTGTCTGTTTGCTTACTCAGTTAATACCTTTATTCCAGTTAACAATTATTTATATTACATTCTGTCTATTAATATAACTAGTGTGATTCCTGTCTCCTAAGTGGACCCTGACTGATGTAATGAATCACAGTGGCTGCTGTGTTGAGAATAGACTAATGTGAAACAAGAGTAGAATCAGGGAGAGATGTTAGAAGCCTAATGTTTAGGCCAACCAAGAAATGCTCAGAACAGGGAGGCAGCAATAGAGGAGATGGAAAATGAGTAAATTCTGGATAGCTTATGAAGAAAAAAGTAGATTGAATTCTTGAAAGTTTGGATTTGAGTGGTGAGAAAGAGAGGGTCAGGGATGATTCCAAGGATTTTTTAGCCTGGGCAAGTAGAAGACTAGATTTGCCATCAACCAAGATGGGGAAAGCCATAGGTAGAGGAGATTTGGGGCAAGGAATGAAAAATTCAGTTTTAGGCTCATTATTTAGACATTAACAGAGATGTCATATAGGCAGTTGGATATAATCAAATAACTAATTTTCATTCTTTTCTACATGGCCCTGGGCCATGATCACACCTTTTGCTACATTAGAAAAATTTATTGAAAGATTTATGCTCTTGAAATAAAATTATTTGCGGGAATTTAAGTCATTCAGTTAAGAACACAGATGTTGGAATGAGACAGAACTAGGTTTGAATCCTGGTTCCTTGGTTCATCTGTCACACTGAGTAAGATAGGTATCCTTTCTAAGCTTACATTTCATCAGCTTAAATAAAAAATATTAAAAAGAATTTAAAAATGGTGAAATAACACCAAACTTGCGCAGTAATTGAAAAGTAGAAATTGAAGAATACAGAGTAGTGAGCACATTGTAACCTTTGCAAGTAAAATATCCTCCTTAGTTTCCTTATTTATAAAATGGGGATAATAATATCTATTTTATAGGGGTTTTTTTTTTTTTGAGTATTACATCAAAACAACATATGCAAATCACCTAACAGAGGACGATCTGTATAATAGACACTCAGTAAATCTAAGCTTTTCTCTTTATGTGCTATTTCATTGTATGCTGAAAACACCTCACTCATTTACAAATTTAACATCATTTTTCAAAGCCTGTTCCACAAAGCATTCATTCCAGAGGGTATTAATAGGGATTAATACAATAAAATTAAGTCTGGTCCCAAAAAGGTGGCAGGTGGCTGCACACCATTATTGGTCAGTAGCTGTTGGTATCTCTGTCTTCTGTGGCTCTTCTCTCTTCTTACTCAGTGTTCCCTGATCCCTGTTGATATGGTTTGGCTTTGTGTCCCCACCCAAATCTCATCTTGAATTGTAATCCCATAATCCCCACGTGTCCTGGGAGAGACCTGGGGGAGGTAATTGAATCATGAGGGCAGTTTCCCCCATGCTATTCTCATGATTGTGAGTGAGTTCTCATGAGATCTGGTGGTTTTATAAGGGGCTTTCCCTCTCCTTCACTTGGCACTTCTCTCTCCTGCTGACATGTGAAGAAGGTCATGTTTGCTTCCCCTTCCACCATAATCGTAAGTTTCCTGAGACCTCCCTAGCCATGCAGAACTGTAAGTCAATTAAACTTCTTTTCTTTATAAATTACCCAATCTTGGGCAGTTCTTTACAGCAGTGTGAGAAAAAGACTAATACACTGGTTGACCCTCCCAAGCTCTTTTTGGATCAACTGTAGTTACCCAGAAAATGACATTATATTTTCCAAGAGACTACTCTGCCTTCCACAGTCAGAGGAAAAAATGTATTAAGTGTCTGTGGTTTAATCTAACTAAGTACCTCCTCTTTACCAAGCTCTACATACCTGGAACCCAAATATGATGGTTCCTTGCTAACAAGGAGCATTATATTTGGTATCAGGGAAGGAGTAAGTTGCTTCTGGATATAGATGTTTCTGAAGGAGTATGGCAATTTGACTAAGGATATAGACTCTGTACCCAAATCCTAGCTCTACAATTTGCTGGCTGTGATTCTGTACTCAGTAAGTACATTGTTCTCTCTCAGCCTATTTTTCATCCCTAAAATGGGGAAACTAATAGAGTTGTGTCAGGGTGAACGGAGATGCACTTGTAAACACTCTAATGAGAGGCCAGTCCATTACAGGCACTTGGTGTTAGCTGGTAATAGTAAAAAAATTACAATTTGGTTGGAAGAAAAAAGTATTTTTTTTTTTTTTTTTTTTGAGATGGAGTCTTACTCTGTTGCCCAGGCTGGAGAGCAATGGCATGTTCTCAGCTCACTGCAATCTCCGTCTCCCCGGTTCAAACGATTCTCCTGCCTCAGCCTTCCGAGTAACTGGGATTACAGGTATGAGACACCAGGCTGGCTAATTTTTGTATTTTTGGTAGAGATGGGTTTTCAGCATGTTGGCCAGGCTGGTCTTGAACTCCTGGCCTCAAGAAATCTGCCCACCTTGGCCTCCTAAAGTGCTGGGATTACTGGAGTAATTTAAGTTAGTGCTAAGCTGCATGTTACTGCTAAAATGTGAAATAAGAGTTGAAAAAAATAAGAGTATGGGTTACAGAAGTGAGGAGTAATATTACAAAAAGAAAGAATGAATCTGAGCCTTAGATTGTAGGGAATTTGTGTTACTTCTGCTTTTATTTTGTTGTTTTTGGAATGAGGCAAGGATAGTCAGAGATTACGGCAGTACAGGAAGAAGATATATGGAGCAAGAATGTCACATTTTGGTTTCTTTTCTGGAGGTCTGTGTTATTACCTTCTGATTAGAAAACTGGTGTTAGTCTATTGCTCAGTGGATGGGGTGTTATTGTACCATCACACTGCTTCAACTACAGATCTGTTTTTCACTATTTCAAGTTAAATTTGTAAATATCTTACAAAGAAGGCAGGTGTGAGTCCCCTTTCTTTAGTTGGCACGTATCTCACTAGCATTATTATATAATGTAGCTTTTGAAATAATTTCAATTGGGATGAACTACATATTTTCTTTTAGCTGTTAGTTTCCAAAACATGACTACAGTACCAATTGGCATATAATTTAAAGGCTGACATAAAATGCAAAAGAAAGGATTTAGATATTTAATATTTAATATCCCCAAAAGATTATGGTAATTATTTCTTTTTTAAAAAAGAGATGACTAGGAACTTGGTTGAGATATTTTTTTTCGGTGCAAGTGATCAATGAGGGAAACAAAAAGCATTCATTGCAGAGGAACATTGCTTATCACTTGTACTTTGAGGAATGCGGGGAAGCTTTCCAGTTCTGCGGATTTACTTCTTGTCTAATTCACTGTGCTTTTAAAATGAGCAGCTTGGCAATATAGAAATTTAGACTCACGTTTCTATCTATAAATCATCAGTTTGTCCCTTATGTTGACAGTTGCTGTACAAAATCAGAGAATTTCAGAGTGTTCCAGCAACAAAATGTAAGAAATTTCAGAACACATAAATTTCAAGTGTTTTCTACCTACGTCAGCAACATCATTTTAGCAAAATACAGAGAGGACATTCAAGTGCCAAGATGGGAAATAAAATAAATAGGAAAACAGAATTCAAAATAGGGGGCATGCTTGGATAACCAAACTAATTATTGAGAGATGCCATCGTGACTTACTAAGCTGCTTGTTAGTTACCTAAGTGAAGACAAGTTGGAAATGTAAAGAAATAAGTGCCAAGTCCAAAACTGAGGATCAGACCAAAAAAGCACTATTTTGAGCAAATGCTATATCTTTCATCGCTCAACTATTGAGCAGTTACAATAATGTAGGCCAAACACTATGAATCATTAGGGATAAAAACAAGATGAATATGACTTAGTTAACCTCCTCAAGGAACTTATAACTTGGTAGTGGTTTTGTGACTATTAGCATTAGCACAACTTTTAAAAATTGCCAGATTCAATTGAAGATGTGGATGAGGGAATAGGACACAATCACATAGCTGATATACAGTAGATTATGCAATAGGACCACCAACCTAACCATTTCTAGCATTTAAGAAGAAATATTCTTGCCCCCATTTTCCTCACAAATTTAACAGGAGAATCTGTGAAGTCCTTTGTGACCCTAAAAAGGAGCAAGCCAACATTTTCATGAATAGCCTATTCATATGCTGGGACCTGGACTTCTATATTGACTTTTACCATTTCCAATTATTTTTCACAAGTGATACCAAAGGGGTGAGAGAGTGAGAAAGAAAAAATACTTCAAAAATTGACTCTTAAAAATCACCTAGTTTCACTTTTCTCTTTCATTTAGTTTAAGTGCCTTGACGATTGCCTTTATATTGTACTTATTTGTAACGATCAGTTAAATTGATGAATAGCAGAAATAGTAAATTTAATAGATTGTGCTTAATATTTTGCTCTTGAGCTAATGTTCTTCTAAATTAGATAGGTTTAAATGATTACGTCTTCCTTTACAACTGCCTCAAATTCTGTAACTCCTTGTACCTGGATTAAGGACATTTGAAGGAAATGTAGCAGCAGGAAAGAGCTGAGTGTTAGAGTAATATCTTAATGCATTGTTATTGCTTTATTGATCGGAATCGATTCTTTCCCTTGTTCATTTTCAAAGGTGCTCCCATTGTGACAGCAATTGTGAAAACCACAAGATTTCTCCTGCTTACAGATTTCTGTATTCATTTTCCATAAATTTTAACAGAAACCTCAAATCTTGCTACAAAATGTTTTAGCACAAGCATGAATTTTTTTGGAGAGCTGGTTAATATTCCCTTTGGCTCAACTGCATTCCTCTTAGTTTATTGAATTTATATGCTATGGTTAAATATATATATGTATACTTTCTGTGGCTATATATATAATCTTTGGTTTATGTGACAACGGATTCCCCGTTAAGAATAATTTAACAAATATGTCCTTTAAAAGATCCTAATAATAATGATGGGCATTATAGACACACACACACACACACACACACACACACACACACAGAGTGATCTTCAGAGTACAGGAAAGAGGGCATCTGACGCATAGAAGATCATTTCCAGGCATTATCCTCAGGTGAAAATGGACTAGCAGGAGTAGGAAGGTAGCACTGTTTGGGTTGTAGGCAAAATTAACAATATTATTTCCACAATCATTGTTCTCTTTTTGAATCCATGCTTTCTTCTGACTTTCTGAAAAACACCAGGGCTTTATTCATCTGTTGGCTCTGTATGTGATTTGCAGAGGTGTCATTGTTCTCAGCCACATCCTGTTTTCCTTTAGATGGCCTTTTAGGTTCAGTGGGAGTGACCAGAGGGTCAACTTTGTTGTCTCTTGTAATGGAGAAAAACACTGTGCAGTTCAAGAAAACGATAAGCCAGTTTTAACATGCTCCTTTTAGCTTGTAGTTTTGAAAATGAACTTTATTTTCCATTATCATTAATTGCTGTAAAAACTCATGGCTGTTAGATATTTCCTGATGGATAGCATTTGTCAAATCTAGAGGAGGCAGAATTATTTGTGGTCAGTACTAGTCATTTTTCTACTAGGTACAAATCAATTTTCACTTTTCCCTTGTTTATACATGGTCACCTATTCTAAAACATTTGGGGAAAAGGGAGAGTTTGCCTTATTCCTGCTAGGCTGTTAGCCTTTATCCCTGTGGCTCTGGACTCAGCTCATGAAGAATTTCTGCAAGCTACAGGAAGACCTTAAAAACTGTGTGAATGGGGTGAGTCTCTTCACTCTTACAACTTCACCCCTGCCTTCTGTCATCTGGACATAAAACTATGTTTGAAGTTACAACATAAATGATGATATTTAAAACTATGCAACATGGGCTTATTGTCATATAGTTCCAGAACCAGAAGCCACACAGTTAAAGCTTTTGCAATCTGTTGACATCCTCTCCTGGGTGCATCTAAATCTTGGTGTGCTTCCTCAGGTCTCTGACTTCCTTCCTTTCCTGAAGAAACCTCCACCCCAAAACAGAGTCTTGGTCTAGTCTTCATTCTGTCTTGGTCCTGCCATAGCACATTTCTCCAAATCTGGATGAGCACCCAGTGGCCTTTGCGTCACTAATGTCCTACAGAACAGGCCAAAGTGGCCATTGAACCCCAACCGAAGACCAGGCCCCTTGAGTATCTATCAGTGAAAGTTTTTAGGTAGGCACTTTTGGATCAAACTCACATTTCTCCTGAAGACTAACATTAATATTTGAATTTTTCAATCTAATTTATTAAAGAGAATATATATATATATATATATAATATATAGAGAGAACATATATATATAACTCATCTTATAATCTGGAAGTTATTGTACTATTATAACATTAATTTTTTTCTTTTCATCGATCCCTCCCATTCCTCAAATCTTCTGTGAACACCAAATATAAAACAAACTAAAGATTCCAAACACTTCTTAATGGTTCCTCTTCTGGCTGTACAAAAACACAGCTGAAGCTTTGAATTTATTTCCCTGGTTTCTGATTGGGTGGGTGGGGTTTTATATATATATATATATATAAAATATATATATATATAAAATATATATATATATAAAATATATATATATAAAACGTATATATATTTTGCAGTTACTTTCAAAAGAAGGGTTGCTTGTGAGTTTGGACAGTTGACATCAGATTAATTCCTCTTTGCCTCATAGTATATGGACAGAGTGTCAAACATGAAATGAAAAGACCTGGGTGAAGATTTCAGCTCAACTATTTGCTTGCTATTTGACTTCACACAGTTTTCTTAAATCTGGTGATCTGGTTTCCTTTGGTATAAATTGTGGCCAATAATAGTGTTCACCCCATGGTTATATTATGGTTAAATGAGAATTTAAGTGAGAACATTTAGCATTACTCCAAAGACCCAATATGGGCTTGATAATGTAGTGAATCCATGTCTAATTTTGCTGTATAATAATAGAAGGTTATTACCAGCCTCACAAACAGCCAAACTTCGAATGAAATTACTAATGACTGGCAATATTGATTATATTTTCATTTTCTTCCTAATTTGGCAAGGTCATGTTACGTGACAGCTTTTAGTTTTACATGCATTTTTAAGAAAAATTCACTAACAATACTGATTGATAAGTTGCTTGTCAATTATAATTCATAGGCAGATATTAGGCTATGATCATTTCATTTGAATTTTTATGTAGGGACCATTCCAGAAACACTTATTTTCATTTGCTATTTGTAATAACAGGACTAGTCCCCACTTATTGCACTAGTTACTGTGGCTATATGGCTGAAAGATTGTTAAGTGCCTAATACACATTATCTCATTTAATCCCCACATCAACTCCATGATGTTTAGAACATTAACACGATTTTACAGATTAAGAAACTGATGATCAGAGAAATTAAATACCTTGCACAAAGTCTTCTAATTAGAAAGTAGAAGGGCTCTATTTGAAGCCAGATCTGATACCAATGCCTGAACATTCAATAACTACATATGTTTTGCAACCTTATACTTTCTTCTGATAATATTTTCTTTATATCACAAATAATTCTTTCTTACTACTACCTATCCCGCAGTTGACTCCCTGATGCCATAATGGCATTCTCAGATGGTGATCAGCTTTGCCTCTATACTTTTCTGAAGGGGAATCTCCTTTCCTAGTGCTTCCACTCTTGGCACCTAAATTTAGATGACATTTGTCACACAAGACCACGTGGAATGAAATATTGCCATGAATAATCTTTGAGTAAGTTCTTTGAATTAAAAGTACTGTAAAACAACAGAAAAAAATATTGAGGATGGGGGGATCCATGTGATGGTATAAAGTTTCAGTGTAAGCAAAATTTTAACGAACCATGCTAAAATGGCAGCACAACTACAACCCACTAGGTTGAAAAAATCAAATGTAGTGGAAAATCATCTCTATCTCTTCCTTGATGCTATTTAAAACACATCTTTCCCTAGTGTTTTTGTCCTTCTTTGTCATCTGTTGATTATGTTCTGTGACTTCATACCTACCCAAATGCCATGTTCTTCTCTCCAGATTTCTGCAGAAGGCAAATCCTCTTTTATTTTTTTCAAAGCAATTACTCAAATCTCAGCCTTTCGATATAGTTGCTTTACCAACTTTTTGCATATCTTCAATTGTTTTTTATTTACCTTTGCACATATGTACAGATGTGTTTTCTTCCAGTGCTTATTGCAGTGGTTTCCTACCTGAAAATAATGTATTTTTCTCAGATCTTATAGATTGACCCTGGCCCTGGAAAGAGTCACAGAGACCACTCTTAGTTTTGCCTGAAAGAGACAGTTTTCTCCATTGTTTGTAGGTCTTTTACTTCTTTCTATTTTCTATATTACAGTATCAGAAATCCCCTCTGTTTACAGAAGGCTGGGATATGTTGGTTATTTCCCCGACCTTGTCTCCACGGAGTGTACTGTATTATCGCATAGAAATACCTAAGCCAGTCTGTATTGTAATTCCTTAGGCTATAATGTAATTTAAATTCAAAAGATCCAACTGGGCTGGGCGAGGTGGCTCACACACCTGTAGTCCCAGCACTGTGGGAGGCCGAGGCGGGCAAATCACAAGGTCAGGAGTTCGAGACCAGCCTGGTCAATGTGGTGAAACCCCGTCTTTACTACAAAATACAAAAATTAGCCAGGCATGGTGGCGGGCGCCTGTAGTCCTAGTACTCCGGAGGCTGAGGCAGGAGAATTGCTTGAACCTAGGAGGCGGAGGTTGCAGTGGGCTGACATCAAGCCACTGCACTTCAGCCTGGGTGACAGAGTGAGACTCCGTCTCAAAAAAAAAAAAAAAAAAGATCCAACTGAACAAAACCGAACATAGATCCAATTGGGAATAGAATAGGCCTTTATAAACATGCAGGCAAATTCATGAAAACATAATAGATTTGAATACATAAAAACTTAAGTTTTCTGTATAAGAGCAGTAACAACAAAATACTCTTAAAATAATTAGGCAAATGAAAAACTGGCCAAAGTATTTGCCACTTTGAATAGATGAGTTCTAACAAATTAAATGAGAAAAATACAAATGTGCTGTGAGAAAGCAAAAAGCATGAAGAGGGAATGAACCAGAAAAGAAATTTTATAGACATGAGGTATATGAAAAATGTTTAACGCTACTAGAAATTAGAGAAACATATTTCACTTATCAAAATAGAGATATGCAGAAATGTATATATTCTCTCATATATGTGTGTATATATCTTTGTATCTGATATATATACATATCTATACATGTATAGATATGTATATGTATATGTATACATGTATAGATATGTGTGTATGTGTGTGTGTGTGTGTGTGTATATGTCTGTGAGGACAGAGAGACATAGGGGCACTTGCCCTGCTGGTGGGAATGACACTGGTACCACCTCTTTGGACGTTGTACCATTTTGGAAATAGGTTTCTAAATCCCTGAGTATGTTTTTACTACCTGGTTTAGTAATCTGACTTTTAAAAATGATCTTAAGAAACTAATTTACACAGTATAATAATTGAAACTGGGATCCATGCAAAGATGCATCTAGAAATTATAAATTGCAGACTTGATTATAAGAGCAAAAGTTTGAAAATAATATGTGTTCAGATAAATAGAAAAGAGTTGTGAAAGAAGTTCCAAAGGTACCTACCTAAGAAGACTATCTGTAGCAATTAAGAAAACATGCTTTAAACAATACTTAATAATACAGGGTAATGTTTATTTTGACTTGCTTAGTGAAAAAGATGTTACAGAGTTGTATACACAATGTGATGCTAACTGGAATAAATTATATTTATAAATATTCATAGAAAACAAAGATAAGAAATACTCCAAAATATTAATATCAACTAACCTTTAATGGACATTGGGATTAGGAATGATTTCTATTTTTGTTTATACTGTTTTCTTCATCAGTGTATCTTGGAAAAAGATACACTTTGAAAATAGAACTTTAAAGACCATATAATCCTACCAAAATGACTAAGATATAATACAGTTTAGATGGAATA
The DNA here is from genome assembly GCF_003255815.1 of Theropithecus gelada. NCBI lineage: Eukaryota > Metazoa > Chordata > Mammalia > Primates > Cercopithecidae > Theropithecus > Theropithecus gelada. Next base: position 68,132,635 of record NC_037683.1, on the reverse strand, counting down.
TTTTCTTTACTTGTTGTCCAGATATTTTCATTCACACTCCTAGCCATTAATCTATTCTTCTGTTTTCAAGAGGTGTTCATGAAACTGTATTTCTCACTCAGAACTCAGAAAAAAGATGAAAGGCAGTTGTTACCTTTTCTTTTTACACAGGCAGTAAAATCTATTTTTAATGGTTCTGTTTTAAATCCCTGTTGTTAGAAACATTTATTTAACCTCTAACGCTGTTCTACTGAGACATTTTTGTTTACATCAGGCTAGACCTTGACCTTCCCAACCTCACACTCAGGGGAAACTTGTTGTTGTTGTTGTTGCTTTTAAAAAAGATTTGATTGAAATTGTTTTGGCTGGTTCTTTTAGATTTGGAAATAGCCAAGAGCTATTCTACTTTGGACTATTTGGGGAGACTTTATTTTTCCCTCCTCTGGCTTAAAAAGATTTCATTATAAAAGTGAAATTATACAGACAGTGAACAAGACAGGAACATGTCAAAACTTTTATTCCCCCTGGAGCTTGAGTGGTAAAAATGATCTTTTGCCATTGTGTGTCACTTCTTAGTTCTCTCCTCTTTTCTTGGAGGCATATTGGCATGCAGGCAGAGCTTCAGATATGGTCTTCAGGGTGCTGCAGATAATTTGAAAGGATGAGGGTTGGTGTCTAGTTTTAGTTAGCCAGCATCTGGCGGCCTTCCATAGAAACACCTAAAACAGCCTCCAAAGGAACTTGGAGTTAAGTTTACTCCACTTTGCAGAGAATACCAGGAGTCTGCTCATATGTTTGCTACTTAGTCTATGGAAAGTGAGAATATTGTCACTATGGAAAGAGTTTGTATGTGTGTCCAGGGAATGGTGTAACAAGAAAGAATGAGTCCAAATCATTTTCATCCACCTTTCTAACTCCTTTCAGCCTCCCATCTCTGGGAAGATATTCTGAAGGTTACCACTATATCTATAGCTCTCTCATGTTTCACAGACCACTCCCAGGGATACATGGGAATGACAGAGGCCACAAGAACCACCACATGACCCCAACTCTGCTCACTATTGTGGTGTCTCCTGACCATTTATTACTGAGAATGTTTCATGTGTACTCAGGTGCAGTCCTACCAGTTACCACATGGTGCCCATATAATTTTTCCTCTCTAGGAAGTTACAATTTCTTAAAGGATCCCTGGTTTTGTTTTTGTTTTTGTTTTTTAAGTGAAGCATGGCACTTAGAAGCTAAGATCTAGTGTTTAGTGTGCTCATTGTTACTGGGATGCCATTGCTTCTAGGTGTTGTCATTGGACAGAACTAGGAAATAGATGTGTATATATGTACATATAAATACACACACACACACACACACACATATCTATCTCCCACACACATACCTCTTCAGTGATCTCTATATCTTTCTGTGTATATATTTGTCACAAAACCATATATGTATAGATGTATGTATGTGTATATATATATATGTTCATTTCTCCAACACCTCAGGCTTCTTTCTTTTCTTTCTCCTCTTCCTCAGATGTTGCCAATCCAAAACCTTGGGCTTCTTTCTTTTCTTGCTCCTCTTCTTCAGGTGTTGGCAATCCAATACCTCGGGCTTCTTTCTTTTCTTTCTCCTCTTCCTCAGATGTTGCCAATCCAAAACCTTGGGCTTCTTTCTTTTTTTGCTCCTCTTCTTCGGGTGTTGGCAATCCAATACCTTGGGCTTCTTTCTTTTCTTGCTCCTCTTCCTCAGGTGTTGCCAATCCAATACCTCGGGCTTCTTTCTTTTTTCTCCTTTCCCTCAGGTGTTTCCAAGCCAACACCTCAGGCTTCTTTCTTTTTTTTCTGCTCTTCCTGTTTGTAAAATCTTCTCTAGCAGCATAAAATTTAGCTCCCATTATCCTCAATGTATTTAATTATTTACTCAATCAATTTACTTTTTATTAAATGTAGTCGACCTTCCAACCACGATGGCCGTTGAAGAGATGCCATCAAGCCAGGGTCTCTGCTTCTCCCTGCTGCAGCCTGTATCCGAGACTGGCTTCCTGACCTGCACCTCAGTGAAAGGAAGGAAAGAGAAGGGGAAATAGAAACAGAAGGTACAGCAACTTTTTAATAACTTTTTTCCTTATTCCTTTTGCTCACAGTAATTCTCACACTCTGCACCTGCCCCGAAGGTTTGACATCCCAATCCAAAGCACACTAACATTCATAAATATGAATTTTCTTTAATACTTTGTAAAATTATCACTTCAGATAGTCTTTTTTAAAGCTTAATCCCTATATGTATCCACTCCATCCCCTGTAATATTCTTAACTTCTTGCTTTTTAAATCAAACATAGTAACTTTACCAACAGAACAATACTTCATTTGACATTAAAATATACAAAATATGGTGCTAGAAAAACTTGACCTCACATGCAAAGATCTTCAACTGCCAGTGAAAGTTAAGAATATGAAGGTAACTGTAGACTTTTCTCAAGTTCACACTTCTGGTAAAGTCTGTGTGTGTGTGTGTGTGAGAGAGAGATTGCTGTTTTTCTTCTTTGTGGATTTTCTACCCTCTACATGTTTTGAAAACGTCAGTGCTGAAAAACTAAGCTGTCAAGAAAAGGCTGTACATTGCTTTTTTGAAAGTAGAATATGCTGACCCCTTCCTTGAGAATGAAAAAGGCCTCTCTTTTATTGGGCGAATTCTTATCCAAAGTTTTGACCCATAAGACACTTTAAATCTGTAGAAATTGCTAACAACACATTTTCTTTGTTTTCCAGACACAAAACTTCACTGCATTTTCTAGCCTCCTTTGTCATTATACAAGGCCAAAGGAATATGGCTGAAAGTGATGTACAGCAACTACCTCCGAGCAATGTTCCCTCTTCCCTATCTTTGCTCGTATGGTGGAGCAAATGATGAGGAGCACTCAGTAGAGAACTCCAAAACCTAATGGTGGAGCCACTACGGGGAAAGAACCTGATTCTTGCCTGGGGTAGGGTTCCCTCATTCCCTCCACTCCATTCCTACTAACCTGGACAGGACTGTGAAGTGTACAAGTAATAGACATGGATCATTGAGTTTTGTTTGGTATTTTTTGTTATAATGCTTATTATGATTAACAACATTTCCAAAACAAAATACCATGTGGGTTTCTACTAGGAATAAATCACAATGTTCACTGTTGGATAGATTTCTAGAGTGGCAGGGTATAGCAAAACTTGGCTGTTTGGGCAAAAATTTTTTTTTTTTTTGAGATGGAGTCTCGCTCTGTCACCCAGGCTGGAACGCAGTGGCTGAGTAGCTGGGACTACAGGTGCCCGCCACCACACCCGGCTAATTTTTTGTATTTTTAGTTGAGATGGGGTTTCACCATGTTAGCCGGGATGGTCTCGATCTCTTGACCTCGTGATCTGCCTCCCTCGGCCTCCCACAAGTGCTGGGATTACAGGCGTGAGTCACTGCGCCCGGCCGGCAAAATGTTTTTATTTTACTTCACTATGAAGTTTCCTTCAGCTTCAGTGAGTAATGTAGTGATACTTCTTAAGGTTCTGAAGCTTTGCAACCAGAGTTCCAAGCAGGGAGCTCAGATATGCCCAATTTCAATGGCTTATCTGGAGATAAATGACTCTAGAGAAAAACAGTGACGGTCCCTTCTGTGAGCCAGCATACGGATTCATGGAGCTATTTCATGTCTGGTCAAGTGTAAATACTAATAAATGTTACTCTAACACCTCTTTGAGATGTATAAGGGTTAATATTCTTTCCAGCATGACCTAGTTTATTAGCAAGAATGACTAAGTAATAGGGAGAACTAAACTCAATATCACTATGGTATTTCCTTTCCTTGGAAAGAGTTTCTGGCCATGAAAGGTGAGCTCACTTACATTTTCACTTCTGTCCATGAAATAAGGAGAATGACCAAGACATCACCTCGGTCGTCTCGTTCACAGGTCATCTGTGCTGCTCTGTCTATTTGGGATGCTCCAAGTTGCTTTTTAATCCCTGGTTCCTTTACCCCTTAGAGTAGACCCTGGGGCATTCTCTGTGGAGGGCTCTTGACACTGGAAATTCCTTCTTTGGTTGATCAAAGCTGGTGCAGCCTGACCCCACCCCAGGAAGCTGTGGCAGACGTGTCTGCTCAACCTGGCTTCCTGCCAGCTGGGGATTTACTCTGGGGTGAGTGGGGAGAGGGACTTTCATGTGAGGAGGGGATTTATTGTTCGTTGATGGGGTGTGGCAAGTGTGAAGGGCGGGAACCACTTCAGCTTCTTCTCTGGATTGTCTGTTTGTGAGGCAGAGATGAATCTTTGCATGTGGGTTCCAAGAGTTTTGTGAAAAGTCAGGGTAAGTGCTGAATTGGTGAACTTTAATGATCAACTGAAATGCTTTTTTGGAAGTGAAGTATGGACTTGCAAAAAGCAAGATGACAAAAGTTGAAGGTTTGCTGACTACACACAGTAAAATACTGTTTAGAACCAAACAACTGGAGATAACATTCTGACGCTCCTCACCAGTTAGCCAATCTAGCTCCACAGACCTAGGGGAAGAATGGAAACTGAGGCTGGGTAACTTGGTATTCTGAAATCCTGCCTTCCTCTAAGGGAAGTCATTGAACATTAGAACTCTTCATAACTCAGTCTTTTCATGGTAACAATGGTAATGACACTAAAACGATGCATCGGATTCTATAAAATATACCATATCTCATGAAATTATTATATTTTGAGAAAGACAGAAGATGACATTATATAGTGTTGGTCCAGGAACATTGAGTGACTAGAATAGTAAGGTAGTCTGATAAATGATACCAGGATGTGGTTCTGAGCTCCCTGCTGTGTCAAGCATTCAGTATATGAACAGAAAAGAAATGTCATGGGGTTTAATTGAGTTTGATTCTAGAGCTTGAGAGAAAGCCAACATTTTTGCACTTTAGAAAATCTTTTATTTTCCTGGCCTTTATATTACCTTTTAAGCCTGCCAAGGGCAGGAATTTTGCATAGGTCTGAATAATTGGCCCCCTCATAGATTTCATCTAGCAAATACTTGTAATGTGGCTTTGATGCCAACTACTGGGCCATATGCTGAGGTATATAGAAAATAAATACAAGCTGTGGTCCCTGCTCTCCGTATAGCAGGAGTTCCCATTTGCAGCATACATCTAAGAATTCAGGTGGGGCCAGTGCTTATTTGTAAATTAGAAAAGAGATGCTGTCTTAGGCGGTCACGTGAGGCCATGGCTGCACAATTTGGTGACTGGAGAGTGGCCGCATTTCAGCCTTCCCTGGTTCCTTTATCCCTTGCCCTTGTGCATCTTTGTGTGCTTTGGATTCCATCATATCTTGAGGACCTGTGGGATATGTCTGCCAGGAACCTAAGTTGTGTGAGAGAATAAAAAATCCTTCTAGCAGATAAATCATCCTAAGGAAAGAAAAATTAGAAGCAGAGAACTTTAATCCAACCCCAATACATCACAGTGAAATAGACTGGGAGATTCCAGTGGCAGCATGGTGTCTGTCTCTAGACCTTTTGTCACTCTGTGAGTGAAAAACTGAAAGAGCTGTTTCAACAAAGCATTTTCTGTGGAAGAACATGAGGGAAAAAGGGAGCACTTCTTGGGATCTTCCATATTAGAATACAAGGCAGAGATAGGTGAAGGTGGGGAGTGTGTGTTGGCTTTAGCAGTGGGGTGGCCTCCACAGGTTCAATTCAGTGGCCTAAGAAGTCTCTGTACAGATCAGCAACAGAAGATAGAGGCTTTGAGATGGCTTTAGAGTGGCTGAGTGATAACTTTTCCAGCACTGGATCAGCGAGGGAGAGTGGAAATTGTCAGATCCCTAAATCATCATCTATGTATTGTTTGAAGAATTCCGGAAATACCTGGGAGAGGAGCAGGCTTCAGCACTAAATTTCCTGAAACTGTGACTTAAGGAAGTATCCTATGAATATTATGTGTTGCTGTATTGTGGCATTAGTTTTATGTCAGTGCAGAGGAAAATAGGGAAACCAGAATAGCACATACACATATGGAAAATGTCATACCATTGTAGGATAACTTTTCCTTACTATAAGGTGTGGGATTAAAGACAGTAGAGGATCACAAAATGCAAGTTATCTGCATATATTCCATTTGGGTGAAATTTCACTGGTTGGAGATGACAGTGTATGAGACAGTAAGCAACTTCGCAGAATTAGTAAGTGGGGCTTCCTGGACAAAGCTCTGAAATCTCTATTTTAATAAATGATAGGTAGGGAGAAGAGAAGAAAGGAGGAGTGGAACGGGGAGGTGAGGAGACCAGTTGGTCGATTACGAGTGGAAGCTGCATGGAAGGGAATGTACTCTAAACTGAAAACCAAGATTCCCAGGTTCTCTGCCTAGTTCTGCTCCCGTTAGTAAAGTGGGTGTGGGATAATCAATGACCTTCTTTCTAAGCTTTGGTTTTCTCATTTGTTGAATGAATGGATTGAACTTATGAACTTTTAGATTTCCTCCCTGAGTCTCATGTTCACTTCTTTGTCTTTTAATACAGTTGTAGTTTAAAAAAGAGAGTATGCCTACAAATCTTGTGAATGGTTTGTGGCTTATTCTAATAGGATAGGACTGAAACCAAATACAGTGTATCCCCAGCAAAGAATTTGCTGTCTGACTGGAGCTTTTTGACCTGTGGGTAGTTCAAGTCAAGGTTCTGTAAGAAGACATTGAAGCCCTGTTTCTGCACTGCTGAGTGTACTTGTTTTGCCACCTTTCCCACCCCATCTTTCTTTCCTCTCTAGTTTCCTACATGTCAGTTCCTATTTCCCTTTTGGTCACTGTATAAACTTGTAGGACTTCTCCTAAGCCTATCAGATTGGCCAGGCATGTAGTTTGTGTTTTTGCACATCCTGCCAAAATAAGCTTGGTCATTTACCTCTGTTTATTTTCCCTTTCCAGACATCAGGTATTGTCTGCATTCCAGCGCCCACACAAAAGTAATATCTCCCCAATTAAGGCTGCAGTGTCTCTGATTGTTGCTAAGGTTGGTGGACTTGGAGTCAGACCAACCAGAGGCATTTATTAAACAGCAGCCAGTGACATTTGGTTCCTTCAAGAGTTTTCAAATTCTCTGCAACAGCAATTCAAGTGACATTTTCAATAAACAATCTTAGAGGAGAGGAAAAGAAAGGGGAGGAAAAGAGAGGGGAGGGAAGATGAGAGCAGAAGAAAGGAGGGGCATAGAGAGGAGTTGGAGGAATGAGGGGAGCTAAACTGTAAGAGAAGAAACCCAGAGAAAAATTGACACCTTTGCACGTTTCTTTCCAGCAAAATTATTAGAATTTTGCCTTTATAGGATATTGATATTCTAGTTTTTGATCAAATTGCATTTTCAACATTTAAAAAATTAATTTTAGGTTGATTCTGGTATCTGATGTTTTGGTAGTTCACAAAACATCGGTTCTCCCTGCCCTAAGAACATTTAGGTTCTTTTTCAGGATCGTCTTTTGGAAGCAACGTTCCAGAAACTTACCTCCTTACAGAATCTTCATTGACACCTTGACTTCCATATACCTTTGTAGTTTCAAGTCAAGCTGATTTTTTGGGTCTGTTTTCAATGCTTTTCCACAGAAGTAGCCCTTGCATACAGTTGCATCACTATTTACAAAACACTGCTATTCCTATAGCTAGAATTTTATCTATTCCTTATTGAAAAGAGGTCAAATGCTGAGACCATACACATATTTTTTCTTTTATTTCTTTTTCAACTTTTATTTTAGGTTCAGGAGGTACATGTGTAGTTTGGTTACATGGGTAAGCTGTGTGTTGCTGGGGTTTGGTATACAAATAATTTCATCACCCAGGTAGCAAACATAGTACACGGTAGGTAATTTTTTGACTCTCACCCTCCTCCTACCCGCCACCCTCAAGTAGGCCCCACTGTCTATTATTCCTGTTTAGCTCTCACTTATAAGTGAGAACGTGCAGTATTTGGTTTTCTGTTCCTATATTGATTTGCTTAGGATATTGGCCTCCAGTTGCATCCATGTTGCTGCAATGGACATGATTTTGTTCTCCTTTATGGCTATGTAGTAGTACATGGAGTATATTTACCACATTTTCTTCAGTCCACTGTTGACGGACACCTAGGTTGATTCCATGTCTTTGCTATTGTGAATAGTACTGCCATGAACATACATGTGCATGTGTCTTTATGGTAGAATGACTTATTTTCCTTTGGGTAGATACCCAGTAATAAGATTACCAAGTCAAATGGTAGTTCTGTTTTAAGTTCTTTAAGAAATCTCCAAACTGCTTTCCACGGTGGCCAAACCAATTTACATTTCCACCAGCAGTATATAAGCATTCCCTTTTCTCTGCAACCTCATCAACATGTTATTTTCTCATTTATTAATAGTAGCCATTCTGACTGGTGTGAGATGGTATTTCATTGTGGTTTTGATTTACATTTCTCTAATGATTAGTGATGTTGATCATTTTTTCACATGTTTGTTGGTCATATGTGTGTTGAGAAATGTCCATGTCCTTTGCCCATTTTTTAAAATGAGGTTGTTTTTTGCTTGTTGATTCATTTAAGTTCCTCATAGATTCTGAATATGAGACCTCTGTCAGGTGCATAGTTTGCAAATGTTTTTTCCCATTGCTAGGTTGTCTTTTTACTCTGTTCATAGTTTCTTTTACTGTGCAGAATCTCTTTAATATAATTAGGTTCCACTTGTCCATTTTTGTTTTTGTTGCAATCGCTTTTGGAGACTTCATCGTGGAATCTTTGCCAAAGCCTATGTCCAGAATGCTTTGTCCTAGGTTTTCTTCTACCATTTTTATAGTTTTAGGTCCTATATTTACATCTTTAATGCATCTTGAATTAGCTTTTGTATATGGCAAAAGGTAGGGGTCCAGTTTAAATCTTCTGCATATGGCTAGCCAGTTATCTCAGTACCATTTATCGAATAGGGGGTCCTTTTCCTATTGCTTGTTATTGTCTATTTTGTTGAAGATCAGAGGGTTGTATGTGTGTAGCTTTATTTCTGGGTTCTTTAACCTGTTTCATTGGTTTATGTGTCTGTTTTTGTGTAAGTCCCATGCTGTCAAGGAGCTTCCTTACCTTCCATATTCTGCATTCTGTGTCTGTCTTTTTAGCCACTTCAGTCTGGTTAAGAATCATTGCTTGGGAGCTCAGGCAGTCATTGGAGGTAAGAAGACACTCTGACTTTTAGAGTTTCCAGAGTTTTTGCACTGGTTCTTTCTCATCTGTGTGGGTTGATGTTCCTTTAATCTTTTGAAATTGCTGTCTTTAGGATGGGTCTTTTTGCTTTTATGTTCTTTGATGCCCTTGAGGTTTTGAATGTGGTATAAATTTGGTTTAATCGATTGGCTTCATTTCTGGATACTTTCAGGGGGCCAAGGCTCAGTTCAGCCTTCCTGGGCTGTGTGATCTAATTCTCAGGGACTGGGACCTACCTGCAACTTTGTTCTCTGGCTCCTCAAGGTTAAGCACCTGCTGTGCTGGAGGGGCCGAGGTGTTCCCAGTCCACTGGCAGCAACATCCCCAACAAAGGCTATCAGCAAAAGTGTTCCAGTGGGGCAGTGGTGAGACCCCACGTGCACGTACACCAGCACATGAGATCTCCAGGGAAGGCAGAGGTCCTCGTGCACACAGACACTGGTGGGGCAGTGGTGGGTCCTCCTGCATGTGCTTACTATCAAGTGGGCAGAGTGAGGTTTGGGTGGGTGCATTGTTGATGGGGGTCCACCTGCAAAAGCACTCCAATGGTTAGATGGACTCTTCTGGCAAAAGAGCAGTGGTGGCGGCTGCAGTCAAGCTGAGGCTGCACTGTAAGGGGATGCAAACAGACAGGAACCCGGGGAGAGTGTGGCAGACAGGTGGGCGCTCAGATCAGACATTCCCTGTCCCATGGTAAGATAGCCCTGCTTTGTCCCTGTCTGGTAGCCAACAAAGGCTAGGCCACTTAGAGGGGTATGACACACCTTGGGGTATGGGCTCCCATAGCTATGCTTCACTGTAGTCATTCCCAGGCCAAACCCTCTAGGTTCCATGCAGACTGGAGTTCTGCCTCTGCCAACTCTATGGGCAGTTCTCCCTGTCATCTCAGATGCCAGTGGGATTTATGGGGTCTTCTGCAGCTAGCATCCCAGAGGTCCATGGCAAGAGTGTGTCACTCCATGCCTATTTCACTCACCCCTTCCCTAGGATTTGCTCAGGGCCAGGAAGGAGTCCTGGTGCTCTGTAACCCTGTGCAGGGTTTCCAGCCTCCTCACCTTTTAGCCTGGGGTCTGCATCTTCTCTTTGTCCACTCTCAGTCCCTTCATTGCAAAGATCTTTCAGAGTATGCTAGTCTACTTGATGGTAGGAGTAGACTCAGTAGGAGTAGTTCTTCCTGGCCACTTCTAGTTGGTAATCTCAGCTCTCCCCGCTCCATATCCTTCTTAAATTAGATGTTTTTCAGTTGCCTGTAAATTACCTCAAATATTGTGCAAACACTCTCATGTTCTCTGTTGGGAATTAGGTGAGCCCTATCATTCTTATTTGAAAGTTGTTATAGAGAAAATGGAGAAGGATTATGTGGTTTGAAGATCAATTGACCAATACCTATACTGATGACAGGAGAAAAAATGTGATTAAATGAAGGCAAAATAACTTTTTTCTTATGATATTGAAAATAGGAGATAGTGAAATACTGTGTCCAGCTGACAAGTGTTGTCGAATTTGGTTTCACCTACATCTTCCATATAATGGTAGTAAGAGACACAAATCAAACTGTTTGGAATGATTTAATAAGGATTTAGATCTGGATAAGCCTAGAGGGAGAAATTTAATCAAGTTGACTTTCTGTTGTATATAAATATAAGCAATATTGTCCAGAAGCAAGTGGAGGCTGCTCATGGTTTTCTGTTTTTATGGAAAATTAGTAAAGAGAGAGTAACATAGGAAACAAAAATTTTAATTACCTACTATGTGCCAGTCTTGTGTTTTCAATTCCCTCATTTATCCTTACACAAACCTCCCTAGGGGAGTTACCATTATCCTCATTTTACACATGAGGATACCAGCTGGGAGCCATAAAGTAACTGGTCCAAAATCACATAGCTAGAAAATGGCACAGCCAAAATTTTAACTGAGATCAGCCTGACTTCAGAACTGTCTTCTATCTACCTGATAGCCTGTCATAATTTTTGTATTTAATCATTCACTTTCTTCTTGTTTTAGAGAAATTATGGAGGATTTAATCACCAAGACCTGTGCAATTTCATACAATATGTTAGTTACCATTCTAAAATCATTTTAGTATTGAACAGTTCACCAAACTGAATATAATTCACCAAATACTGAAATGCTTTCTCTGGAGAGCCAATGGGCCATTCTGTTCTGAATCCACAGTGTATTGTTAGCTACTGTTCAAGTTTGGTTATTGCCAAATATGTCTTTGGGAACATTCCCTAAATATGATAGAGTCTTTACTAACTTATTAACATCTGAGGAGTTGGGAAATTCTGAAAGCCTTGTTAATGCTGAATCAATTGAAAATATAAAATAGGTGATACTGTCTCCTATTTTGGGAGAGGGTAAGTGGTTACAAGAAACTCACAAAGATAGAGAAATAAACTTCAGAAGGATGGTTTCAATCACTGTTGAAAACAGTATACATCTATGTGAGATGCTATATGAAAATCTGGAGCAATGACTTTCCTGGTAGCTGTGAAAAAGTTAAGGCAAGGCACCAATCAGTAGATCTCCAATTCCTTGGGTGCTCTTCAGGAAAGGTATTTCTTACTGCAGTCTCAAAATCAAAAGACAGAAACAGAAGACACACTACAATTATTATCATCATAAAATTCCATGAAGTATCCATTTAAACGGATAAAATTTCTTGTAACAACTAGGTTTCTGAGCCAAGGATGATCGAAGTTACGTATTTTTTAAACACACATGTAAGTCTTTTACATCTTAGAGAAACTTTGGACAAAAAATTGGGAAATATACACATGAAATATTGATTCTAATCCCTGGTGAGTAATCAGGTTAACCCTATTGGTAGAATAGGGTTGAGATAATTAATAGGTGAATGTGCCAAAATGAGTAAATGAATCCATTATAATACATTATGTCACAATCCTATCTTTGCTACCATCACTTTAAAATAAAAATAACATTTAACAAGTTCTGTGCCATGAAGATGAAAATAGAATGTTAAAGATTGTCATTATTTCTTCTTTGGGAAGGCTTGTGACTGATAAGATAACTATTGCCTAAACTATTTTAGTATGTGGAATTGGCACAGATAAATTCTCTGCTCTATGTACTAATTACTGTAATTTGATCATTATAATGATTATAATTTCATATTCACTTTATATGAGATACTCTTTTAACACTGCCTGTCACATCATAGTAAATTTGCTTGCAAGATTGTTTTGGGGGGAGAAACTATTATATCTTATCAACAATGCCTTTGGTAGCTTAATTATGATATGCCTTCAGGATTTTTGTAACACCTGTTATAAAGCCTGTTTCCTGAATGAGAATGTTACATTTCTAAGAACTGTATGAAGATACTATTTTAAATGAATTGCTAATTGCATTTCTAATATTTATATGAGAACAATTATTAAAAACAACATAAAATTTCAAGGAGATACTTATTAAATTAATAATGGCTATCCATATAATAATAGAATACTACACATTTACAAAAAGAATGAGGAAAGTATGTACTGAGTTAGAAAGATTTCCATGGTATATTATGGGATCAAAAAAGCAAAGTACAAAACAGTGTATGTAAAATATATTTTTGATACAAAATAGAGGATACATAAAAATTGACCTCTGTATTGTCTTTTTCATAAAAAAAAACTCTGGTAGGATAAATAAGAAAGTAGTAAGAATGGTTTCCTGAGAGTAAGGAGAAGGGTATACGTGATAACTGAATGAATGGAAGATAGGCTTAAAGAGAATCTTTCACTGTACTCTTCTCCTTAGTCATTGTTGATGGCTCCTGGTGCCATGAGAAGTTTTTGATAGTCATAATCACTGCATTGATCTTTCTTTTATTCCTTTTGGATTTCAAGTCATACATACAAAAGTCTTTCTCTTTTGTCATTTTATCACTTGTATAATTTTTATAATTAAAAATTCATTTTTAGTTTATTATGGCGCATATTATGAGAAGAAGTGGTTATCCAGTTGTCCCAACACCAGCTATTGAATAGATTACCACTTACCTGTTGATTGGAGACACTATCTTGGTCATGTATTGAATTATCTGTATTTGAACTGTTTATTTCATTACAGTGATTTGTCTGTGAATGTGCCCCTATTTCTTTCTTTTCTTTTCTTTTTCTTTCTTATTCGTGTGTGTGTTTGTTTTTCAGATAGGGTCTCACTCTGTTGCCCATCCTACAGTGCAGTGGCACAAGCACAGCTCACTGCAGCCTCAAACTCCTGAGCTCAAGTGATCCTCCTACAGCATCACAAAGGCTGAGATTATAGCCATGAGCCACCGCACCTGGCTTCATGTTTTAATTACTAAGACTTCATGCTTTAACATTGATATGTCTATAGGTCTAATCTGCCCTCATTGTTCTTCTCTGTCAGAGGTTTCCTGGCTTTTAAAATGTATTTTTATAATCATCTAGTTTAAACATGTTGGTCTTTTAATTGAGATTGTCCTAAATTTATAAATTTACCCTTATGATGTTGAGTATTCCTGTCCCCACACCTGATATGTCTTTCTATTTACTCAAGTGTCTCTTTGGCATTTCAGTCATGTAGTACAGTTTTCCTTATATGGGACTAGCATATTTCTTATTCATTTCTAGGTTTTTTTTTTAATTATACTTTAAGTTCTGGGGTACATGTGCAGAACATGCAGATTTGTTACATAGGTATATGCATGCCATGGTGGTTTGCTGCAACCAACAACCCGTCATCTACATTAGGTATTTCTCCTAATGCTATTCCTCTGCCAGCCCCCCACCCCCTGACAGGCCCTGGTGTGTGATGCTCCTCCCCATGTCCATGTGTTCTCATTATTCAACTTCCACTTTTGACCGAGAACATGTATAGATTTCGTTTTCTGTTCATGTGTTAGTTTGCTGAGAATGATGGTTTCCCGCTTCATCCATGTCCCTGCAAAGGACATGAACTCATCCGTTTTTATGGCTGCATAGTATTCCATGGTGTATTTGTGCCACATTTTCTTTATCCGGTCTATCATTGATGGGCATCTGGGTTGGTTCCAAGTCTTTGCTATTGTGAACAGTGCCGCAGTAAACATATGTATGCATGTATCTTTATAGTTGAATAATTTATAATCCTTTGGGTGTATAACCAGTAATGGGATTGCTAGGTCAAATGGCATTTCTAGTTCTAGATCCTTGAAGAATCACCACACTGTCTTCCACAATGGTTGAATAAATTTACATTCCTACCAACAGTGTAAAAGTGTTCCTGTTTCTCTACATCCTCTCCAGCATCTGTTGTTTCTTGACTTTTTAATGATCACCATTCTAAGTGGTGTGAGATGGTATCTCATTGTGGTTTTGATTTGCATTTCTCTAATAACCAGTGATGATGAGCTTTTTTCATGTTTGTTGACCACATAAATGTCTTCTATTGAGAAAGGTCTGTTCCTATCCTTTGCCCACTTTTTGATGAGGTTGTTTGTTTTTTCTTGTAAATTTGTTTACGTTCTTGGTAGATTCTGGATATTAGCCCTTTTTCAGATGAATAGATTGCAAAAATTTTCTCCCATTCTGTATGTTGCCTGTTTATTCTGTTGACAGTTTCTTTTGCTGTACAGAAGCTCTTTAGTTTAATTAGATGCCATTTGTCAATTCTGGCTTTTGTTGCCATTTCTTTTGGTGTTTTAGTCATGAAGTCTTTGCCCATACCTATGTCCTGAATGGTATTGCATAGGTTTTCTCCTAGGGATTTTATGATTTTAGGTCTTATGTTTAAGTCTTTAATCCATCTTGAGTTAATTTTTGTATAAGGTGTAAGGAAGGGATCCAGTTTCAGTTTTCTGCTTATGGCTAGACAGTTTTCCCAACACCATTTTTTAAATAGGGAATCCTTTCCCCATCGCTTTTTTTTTTTTTTTTTCAGGTCTGTCAAAGATCAGACAGTTGTAGATGTGTGGGGTTATTTCTGAGGCCTCTGTTCTGTTCCATTGATCTATATATCTGTTTTGGTACCAGTAACATGCTGTTTTGGTTACTGTAGTCTTGTAGTGTAGTTTGAAGTCAGGTAGCGTGATGCTTCCAGCTTTGTTCTTTTGGCTTAGGATTGTCTTGGCTATACGGGCTCTTTTTTGGTTCCATATGAGATTTAAAGTAGTTTTTTCTAATTCTGTGAAAAAAGTCAATGGTAGCTTGATGGAGATGGCATTGAATCTATAAATTACTTTGGGCAGTATGACCATTTTCATAATATTGATTCTTCCTATTTGTGAGCCTGGAATGTTTTTCCATGTGTTTGTGTCCTCTTATTTCCTTGGGCAGTGGTTTGTAGTTCTCCTTGAAGAGGTCCTTCCCATCCCTTGTAAGTTGTATTCCTAGGTATTTTACTCTATTTGTAGCAGTTGTGAATAGGAGTTCACTCATGATTTGGCTGTTTGTCTGTTATTGGTGTATACGAATGCTCGTGGTTTTTGCACTTTGATTTTGTATTCTAAGACTTGCTGAAGTTGCTTATCAACTTAAGGAGATTTTGAGCTGAGACGATGGGGTTTTCTAAATACATGATCATGTCATCTGCGGACAATTTGACTTTCTCTTTGCCTAATTGAATTCCCTTTATTTCTTTCTCTTGCCTAATTGCCCTGGCCAGAACTTCCAATACTATGTTGAATAGGAGTGGTGAGAGAGGGCATCCTTGTCTTGAGCTGGTTTTCAAATGGAATGCTTCTAGTTTTTGCCCATTCAGTATGATATGGCTGTGGGCATTTCTAAGTGTTTTAACACATTTGCAGCTTTAAAAAATTGACTTATCAGTCACACATTCAAACTGGTCTTTGTTTAGGTATATGAAAGCAATCATTTTTTGATTGTTAATTTTTTACTTCTCTACCTTTCTAGATTTCCTTATTGGTTGTAATAGTTTTCCTACTGGGTCTCTTGGATTTTCAGGTATACTATCATACTGCCTGAAAACTGATAATCCATTCCTGCCTTTTCACTTTTCAGGTCTCTAGTTTCTTTTATCTAATTGCAATGGTTAGTTTAATAAGCTCCTTTAAAAGATTCTGCAAAGACTAGCCAGTGGAATGAAGGTTACAGCAACAGGGTCTAGGTAAAATAACCCATTATATATGCACTATTTTAAATAACTGTTTTGGCTATAGCAGTATGACCTGTTAGAGATATTTCTTGAGGCAGTATTTCTAAGAAATGAAAAATTATTTCACCGGGTTTTAGAATCACCTTTAGTATATCAAACTGGAGCTTTCCTTGGACGCCATGTTACAAATGGCCATGATTCAACTGAAGTAATTTAAAGGAAGATGCACAGACAAACTAGAGATTTTAGCAGTTATCCAGTTAATTCCTCTTTTCCACCGACTACATTTACTGAATGTGATTGCTGCAAAATCCCCAATCCCACCCTTCACAACTTTAAAATTCAGTTATTATATTTGAACATATCCATAGTGAGTTTGAGAACGATTTTCCTCATCAGTGGCAGCAAGATTGCCTGGTATATTGTGTGATGATATTGATATTTGTATCTATATTTAGCCAATTTGGGGCTGAGTTTGGTTCAAAAAAATATTTATGAAGCAAAAAATATTTGATAATTAAATAAAATGAATGTCAACCAAGCTCACAGTTGCTAAGTTTAGGAATTCTTTATTCAAGAAGAAAAAGATTAGCGAATACTTGTGAAAATCCACAGCTGGAATTGCAAGACTGGTTTTCCACAATTAAAATTTACAAATGTTCTTACTGGCACAATCTTCAGCATATTTGATCAATGAGGAAGTTTATTATGGAAAGAAAGGCGTAGTAATGATAAGAAAATGTCCTAGCTCTACCAAAGTTAAACAGAGTACAGTGTCCTCTCAGGCTCTAGGGCCATGAAGGCCCATGAAGGCCCTACTCTGGTTTGAGGAGCACTTAACTTGTAAAAGGGTTGATTTTCCTTAAACACCTTGAAACTCACATCTGGACAAAAATGAAGATCAGTAAACCTGCCAGGAAACAAGAAAGCAGGTTCAAAGTAAAACTTGCCAGTTGTGAGTTCT
Source organism: Theropithecus gelada (assembly GCF_003255815.1). Classification (NCBI taxonomy): domain Eukaryota; kingdom Metazoa; phylum Chordata; class Mammalia; order Primates; family Cercopithecidae; genus Theropithecus; species Theropithecus gelada. The sequence goes on along the minus strand of NC_037683.1, from coordinate 68,115,414 downwards.
TGCAAGCTGATTCAGTCCACTGTCTTTGTAGCTTGAGAAAAAGTTGCCAGCTTGGCAACCTGATGAAAGTTACTCCTACTTTAAGCTCCCATATTTAGCCCAACTCTCACAACTTGCAAATCTACAGGAAACCAGCAGGACAGAACATCCATTCAATCATGAAAATCCACCATTGTAGCTTACTAGGATGAGTGTTTGTTACTCACGATGTCTACCAACTTGGTAACACCAAGGTCATCTCTCAATTTCAGAGCATGTACATTTTGACCTACTGTTCAGCTAGACTTCCAATGATGAATGGAGGGTGATTTCTACCAGGTGAAAATCTTATTTATCTATCCTAGACTGTGGGTAAAAAATCCTGGATGAAAGCCAAAAGATACACGAACTGGATTATATATTCTCAGAAGAATTTGTAAATCAAGTGACTGCTGATTTGTAAGGTTCTCTTGAGATGTGTGTGTGTGTGTGTATACACATGTGTGTGTGTGTTTTTGTTTGTATCAATGCTGTGCAGTGCCAGGTTTTATAAATTATCAAATACATAGTCACTACCTATTGAAAAGACTAAATATTGGCTTGGAGGCATTGGCTAAACTTTACCATAGTTCTTTTCGTAATTAGATTTTTTTAAACCTAGCCCCACATGCTGCTACTTTTACCATGATGCAGGAGGGTCTAGTTAAGTTATGCTATATGCTTTTCAATTAAACCATAACTTTCACATGTGCATTTTGTTGTGCTTACCAACATTAAATAAATGGATAACACCTGAATAAATTTAATATCCCAGAGTTCACTCATTCTGGGAACTAACTTACAAGTGAGAGGTTTTTCATTTTAGTTCAGTCGAGAGTTTTACTGAGTTGAAGTAAAGCAGTAGTTCCTTAAGCATAACCTCTAAAAACAGGTAATAGTAAAATACATACTAGTATTTATGACTGACCCATTTCTCAACCCATTTAAATCTGGAACGATATGTAATAAATGTGAGTCTAGTTTATACACTTAGGCTATTCATATAAACAGTAAAGCTCTTTCATAAAGCTTCTTATCAGGGGACGTGACTTAGAAAGGAAATGGAAAATTATGGGCATAGAGTTAGTACATAAGATTTTCAGTCTTGCATTTTACATTTCTTTTTCTTTTTTCTTATTATTATTATACTTTAAGTTCTAGGGTACTTGTGCATAACGTGCAGGTTTGTTACATATGTATACTTGTGCCATGTTGGTGTGCTGCACCCATCAACTCGTCGGCACCCATCAACTCGTCATTTACATCAGGTATAACTCCCAATGCAATCCCTCCCCCCTGCCCCTTCCCCAACATTTTACATTTATATCTCCTTATTTGTGCTAAAAGACATAGCTACTGACAATGACACTGTATGTGTGTATAAAGTGGTCCAAGAGACATGTATTGTGAGCACTTCTTGGAACCTAAGAACCCTGTGGCCTCACTTTACTGTTGATGACATTTTTCATGATGAAGGTGATTGGCAATGACAATCAATCTGAAGTTTCTCATTTTTGAAAGTTTTAACACCTGATTTCGGTTAGGTATATCGTTTTGGGGCCTTGTGCACACAGGTGTTTGGCCAATATTGGTTAAAAATGATCACTACCTGCTGAATAAAATTAAATACTATGTACAATGTAGATGCTGATAAATTTGATGAAGAAACTAAATATGCCTGTGAAAGAGCTAGATCTTGCAAACTGTAGTCTGTGAATGACTTGTCTTCTGGATTGTTGATTAAAAATGAAAATTCCTAGCATGTACCTAAGACTCTGTGATTTCTAACTGTGAGCCTGGAAACCTCAATTTTAACAACTCCTTTGGCAAATACTTCTGTACCGAAATGCTCGATGACTATTAATCTTTAGCTCTTGGATTCTTAAAATAATATTTCAAATTACATAGAGGTTCATTTTCTTTTATACCACTGGAAAAAAAAAACACAAAAAGATGATTTTCAAGATCAGATTCTAAATTCTTTACTCAAGTGGTTGAAATGATTCCAACCTGGCACCTGAAGTATTAAACTGTGTCTGTAAGAATTCTTAAAAACATAGCAGGAAACAGAAATATTCTCAATGGTAAGTATCTGGCTTTTAAGGAAGATCTGGAGTTTTTGATTATTTGAAAAAAACTTACCAGTAGGTTTAGTGATAAGTGAGCATAAAAAGTTTTTGAGTTAATTCACTAATGCAGAGCTCCAGAAGAAAAAGACCTACAGCATTGAGTGAAACATTTTTACTTTTCTACCATAAGCAGCAGGAGAATGCATGGAAAGCGTAGTTGGAGAAGTGGTAGAATTAAATGTAACATAAAATGACATCATAGTACTATTTCTCAAACATAAAAAGCAAAAGCAAGTCCCCAGTAAGAAGGTCTGGGATGGAGGAAAATCTCCTAGCATGAGGGAGGCTAGGGAGGCTGTTTGATGATACCTGAAATTTGGTTCACTTTTAGAAGGAATTGATGTACTGCATGCATCCAGGGAAGAAAGCAGGGCTTATGAAAAATGGTTAAAAGAAATCTGGATGCTTTGTCTGATAATGATGAATTTTGACGTAAGTGTGGAAAAGACGAAGTTAGGAATAAGGGATGAGGACACAGGCAGGGGATGGGAGTGGTAATGTCAGATCTAAACTGAGAGCTATGCTCAAATACTTAAAGGGTTATCATAAGAAGAGTGGTTAACTGCATGTGTGGTTTGAGAATAAAACATGAGACGAAAGGGTGGAAGTAATGGGGAAATTGAATATGAAAAAACTTTCCTAAATCAATAAAACTTAGCTCACAAACAAAAAATAAGAAAAAGAGTAAAAGAATAAACAACCACCACCACCAAAATAAAAGAAGAAAAATAGAAAAAGTTATCCGACAAAGGAATAGGATGACTATGAATTAGTGAGTTTCGTATCTTGGAAGTATTTAAGTATATCTGGAATGTTTATTAGACAGTGCTTCTTAAACTTTACCATGAGTATGGATCATGTGAGGATCATGTTAAAATGCAGATTCTGGTTCAGGAGGTCTGAGGTATGAGACCTAAGATTCTGCATTTCCAACAGGGCTCCCAGGTTTGGCTGAATCTCAAAGGAAATGAAATCTGCAATAACTCCATTATGCAAATAGTAGTAACACTGAAGGAACCTGGGAATGAATTTCTAGAGACCTGGTTTTGAGTCCTGCCTCTACTTAGTCATGTAAATTAGCAGTCTTCTCTCAAGCCTGACAGTCCCACAATGGGGGAGAACATGTGCTCTTTTTTACAGCTGACCTCTTTGACTCTGAACTGACAGTTTCAATTTTTTATTCTGATAATACATGTGTACATATGCCCTAGAGGTGATATTTTAAATTTTTCTGCTTCTAATTTATTTGGTTTGGGTAAAACAGACTTAAGCACATAAGAATTATATGTAAAGTATGAGTAAATAGACTCTAAGCAAGTGTATAAAGATTCCTAATGGGTCATGAGGATAAATGTAATAACAGCATTTTTGCTCTTCAAGAGCCTTTAAATGTTTCAAGGTTGTTTTGTTTATTGTTGCAGAGGGAGGGTGGAGCCTGCTGGAATTGCTAGAAATCTGATTTTTGTTAAGTGGGGTGGTACTTTATCATCCTGATGATGATAATAACAGTAACTGTTTTCTTTTGGGCTTGGTTCTCCTTCTTGTTTTCTTTTCTGTCTTCTAAAATTCATTAACCTGAATTACTAATAGAATGGGGAGGTACTAGGATGGGGGTAGGCAAAATGGAGTTGATACCAAAAAAAGTTAGATGTCAGAGTGTAAAATATTTAGATATAATTCCATGTTTCAGTTGAAGGTGTTGGAACTCTGAGGCTAAGAGGTACTATTACTTTAAAGGGCAAGTTAGAAGCAAGACACAGAAATAGATCTCTAGAAATTCCTCCCACATTCCTTTAATGTTAGTACTATTTGTATAATGGCATCATTGCAGGTTACTTTTCTTTTTGGAGTGGCAGTGCAAATATACCTGTGGTTTATTCTTACTACTTTACATCTTTAGATCACACTCATAGTCTAATTTTTAGGTGTCAAAAGAAACAAAGACAAATTTATGTGTCTTACAGAGCATAGAAAACATGAATATAGGCTGGGTGTGGTGTCTCACACTTGTAATCCCAGCACATTGCGGGGCCAAGGAGGGTGGATCACCTGAGGTCAGGAGTTCAGGACTAGCCTGGCCAATGTGATAAAACCCTGTCTCTACTAAAAGTACAAAAATTAGCCAGGTGTGGTGGCAGACACCTGTAATTCCAGCTGCTTGGGAGGCTGAGGCAGGAGAATCACTTGAACCTGGAAGGCAGAGGTTGCAGTGAGTTGAAATCATGCCACTGCACTCCAGCCTGGACAACAAGAGTGAAACGCTGTCTCAAAAAAAAAAAAGAATATTTCATATGTTAGTTACAAAATATTTCCTATTCACTTCTTTGAGTTTTTAAACCTCAAATGATATTTGATCAAGCTTTCTGTGTGCAGATAAGCTGTTGTAAACACATTTTATTAGCATTGTTATATTTTAGTAAATGTAAAACTAATTTTCTGGCAATGATTCTGACTTCTCAAGAATGGATTAAATCACATTGATCACTGTGCATAAGAAGACAGGATATATATTTAAAAGCCAGAATACACATAGTGCTTGCTATAGAAGGGCTTTTATTCAAAACAACAACAAACACAGACAAAAACAGCTTAAAGAGTAAGCACTTTTGTTTGAGGTATCTGGAAAGATACATATCCAATTTTTATTACAAAGTGTTGGATAATGAGACATCACTACATTGTCTCTCCTTGAAGTTCTTTGGTCATTATTAATCAAGATATTTTTTGGCACTTCTCTTGTATCTATATATTTTCTCTTTATATCCAGTATGTGTTGCGCAGTGTGGGAACCCACAATGTAAAGCATGGGTCTAGACAGTTGTTAATTTAGGAATAGACAAGTCAGATTTAGAAGGAGTGGTTTAGAGCATGGGCTTTGGAGGATGTCAGATAAGGGTCACAAATCTATGCTTACTAAATATGTGATCTTAAGGAAGTTGTTTAATTTCTCTATAACTCAGAGTCCTCATCTATAAAATGGAAATCAAAATACCGACTTCCAGAAATGTTATAAGGAATAAATAAAATATGTATGCCAGGCACTTAAATTTAGACCCCGAAACATAGATGCTAGATAAATATTTGCTGCTGAATGAATAAACTGGGTGATCTTGGGCAAGTTATTCATGAACTTCTGTTTCTTCATCTGTAAAATGGGAAAAAAATATTGCTCAATCTCATAGAGTAGTTAAAAATAAATGAAACCATGTACGTATTACATATATGTACATAGGGCACAATGTACCTCTGGAATCTAGTAAAAACCTAATAAACTGTACTCTTTGGCAATATTATTTTTTAATATTTAGAAAACAAATGCCAAGGTTCATGGTACAATATGAGTTCAGAGAAAGGGCAGACCGTTGTGGGTGGGAGTCGAAAAGAAAGGCTTCCTCTAGAAGGTGCAACTCTGAATTACAGTTATACAACTCTGCAGGGGCCACTTTACCTACCCTCATAACCCATTGTTACCAGATGCCTTGTGGCAAATGGAAACCAAGGTGCCAGGAAATAGTTTCTCGCAAAATCCCAAGGAGTTACACATACATAGGAATGGACCCATGTGAGCTCCACCAATGGCCTCTGCATTCCCTTGGCGAAGGGCAGTGACGCATGAAAGATTACTTTGTTTTTGTGAACACTACCCCTGCAAAGGCATTATTTTACTTCCTCAGCATTCATCTGCTTCAATTATATAGTCCACACTTCATTATTGGTGATGGTGGTGGGTTTTATCTTGGATTTCTTCTTTTTTTCCAAATTGGAAATAGCTTTATATTTTCTTCTGATGATATAAGTGACACATGCTCATGATTATTAATCAATAGAGAAAATTTAAGGAGAAGGCAAAGATCCTGGAGATTTTCCCCACGAATCAGGATTTCTAAAAGAGAAGTAGAGGCCCTAACTTCATGCAGAAATCAATGATAATTAACTTTGATCCCTATAGCAGCCAATATAATCTTAGCTACGACTCTGGTCATGTCATTCTCATGTTTAAAAAAAAGTCCCCCCCGTTTCCCTGCCCCAACGCCCCTGGCCAGGACAGTCTTAGTCTTGAGCACAGCATATGAAGCCCCTTTGTGATCTGATTCTTGCTGAACTTGTCACTTCCCACCATTCTCCTTCTACCATTAATTGTATGTTCTGGCCCCAGAGAAGTACTTTAAATTATCCAAGTGTTCCTATCATACCTTTAAAGCCTTTTTGACTTGAATTTTACACAGTGGAGAACTAAACTAACAAGAGCCCCTCTTACTGTAAGCACATAGAAATGCTAGATAAAATACAGCTAAAAACATTTTTAATAAATGTTAGGCTTTAAAAAAAATTACATGGTACCAGAACTTAAGAAGAATTTGTAGTCAGAATTGTAAACTCCCTAAAGCCTTGGTGGCTTAAGAGGATAGTGGACATAGATATACATCCTAAAAATTATGAAGAGTAATTATTCACAAAGGAGCAGGAGGTGTGGTGTTGACTGCTATTTAAGTCCAGGAGCTGGAGTTTGATCCCCCTTTTCATAAAACAAGGGCACTGAAGGGACTATCCTTTCAGTAAAAGAATTCAAAAGAATCAAAAAAAAGAAAATTTTTGCAATCTACTCATCTGACAAAGGGCTAATATCCAGAACCTACAAAGAACTCAAACAAATTTACAAGAAAAAAACAAACAACCCCATCAAAAAGTGGGCAAAGGATATGAACAGACAGTTCTCAAAAGAAGACATTCATACAGCCAACAGACACATGAAAAAATGCTCATCATCACTGGCCATCAGAGAAATGCAAATCAAAACCACAATGAGATACCATCTCACACCAGTTAGAATGGCGATCATTAAAAAGTCAGGAAACAACAGATGCTGGAGAGGATGTGGAGAAATAGGAACACTTTTACACTGTTGGTGGGATTGTAAACTAGTTCAACCATTATGGAAAACAGTATGGCGATTCCTCAAGGATCTAGAACTAGAAGTACCATATGACCCAGCCATCCCATTACTGGGTATATACCCAAAGGATTATAAATCATGCTGCTATAAAGACACATGCACACGTATGTTTATTGCGGCACTATTCACAATAGCAAAGACTTGGCGTCAACCCAAATGTCCATCAGTGACAGACTGGATTAAGAAAATGTGGCACAGATACACCATGGAATACTATGCAGCCATAAAAAAGGATGAGTTTGTGTCCTTTGTAGGGACATGGATGCAGCTGGAAACCATCATTCTCAGCGAACTATCACAAGAACAGAAAACCAAACACCACATGTTCTCACTCATAGGTGGGAACTGAACAATGAGATCACTTGCACTCTGGAAGGGGAACATCACACACCGGGGCCTATCACGGGGAGCGGGGAGGGGGGAGGGATTGCATTGGGAGTTATACCTGATGTAAATGACGAGTTGATGGGTGCTGACAAGTTGATGGGTGCAGCACGCCAACATGGCACAGGTATACATATGTAACAAACCTGCACGTTATGCACATGTACCCTAGAACTTAAAGTATAATAAAAATTCAAAAGAATCCACCCAGCAACCAAAACAGGCCACAGGAAATTTTGTACAGTTTGAGAAAAAAGGATTTCCATAGGAAACGGAAATCCCGGGCCTCAGGCATGGGTGGGTATTGATTCTGAATTTGCATTATCCTTGTTGTGGGGGAAACTCCAAGACTTAAATTTGTTCCTGACTGGAGATATTAACCACTCATTAAGGACACTCCTGTAACTCTACAGGAATGGAATTACAGTAAAATAAAACAAAAATAATAACAAAAAATTATTAATGAAGAGGCGCTGAGGAAGATTCCAAACCATCTAAGATAATGATTCACTATAGGAGGAGTTAGCACCCCAAAACACAAGATACTTTAAATTCCAAGAACTTGAGATTAAAAGAAGCTATGAAAGTAAACAAGAAGAAATAGAAACTATCAGGAAGGAAGAGCATAAATTGTTAAAAAACAAAAAAACAGAAAATACCATTTTTTCCAGGGAAAAACCCAAAAACTTTTGTAGAAATAAAATATATAGTAATTGAAATTGGAAAAAAAAAAAAAGCCACACACACACACTCGAAGGAATTAACACACCCATTTGGGCCCATCCGAAGAGAGAAATTGACTTCTGGAAGAGCTGAGGAGTCACCCAGATTAACTTGAAGGTATAAGGATTTAAAATTATGAAAGAAATGTTAAGTGGTTAAAAGAGCAATAGAATGATTAGTTTTAATATATTTAAAGAGGGAATAGAAAGAATGGAAAAGAATAATGTTCAAGCTGCTAAACATGAAGCTTTATGGAACAGATGAAATATATGAATCCTTAGATTCAAGGAGGACAAAGTTCCCACAGATTTTCAGTTCCAGCCATGAAGAAGTATTACCCTAACTTTTCTACCAAAAATTATTATAAAAACTGCAAACATACATAGAACAAAAGTCTGAAGGTATTGGTGAGCAACAGAGGCGTGACATAAAGAGTCTATGATCCTTAAGAGAATAGGCACACACCTCCAATTCCCCGCACAATCTTTGAAGGACATTTATCAAAGGCGCAGGGAAAGAGAGTTTGAATCAAAACTGGCTGTATTTCTGGACTGAAAAGACAGAGGTCCGAATCTGAGGCAGGCAAACTTCTAGAGAGTAGGGAACCACAGAAACAAAGTTTAAATATCTACATTCAAATAACCTTCAAGGAATTGGTCAGCTTTTTGGCTAAACATGTGCATGTTAAAAATTCAAGGAAAACATGGGAAGCTGCAAAGTTGAACAAAGATTTCAGCATCCATGTGTGTTAAGACAGGGATTAAAACTCAAATCCTGCCATGATGGTGGGATTTTGGAAAATAACCTTGGCTCTTCTTAGGTGAGACCCAATGCAAGTGCAACAGTCTTAAAAGTAAGGCCATACTTTAGGATTAAGAGTTGTATCCTAAGAATAAGATAAAAATGAGAAGAGGCCAGTTCTAACAAATTCTTGATGAAATTAATATATTCAACAAGTACCCTATTTTCCTGTCATAAAAAAGTTCTTTTTGGTGGAAGATGTCCGCAGAAAAACCCTCTACAATTCTTCATTCACAATATTCAGCAACTAAACAAAAATGTAAACATATGCTAAGAAGAAGATTAAGTGAACGAAGATGAAGAGGAAAAACTAGATTCAAAGGCAGAGCCAAAGGTAATGCATTATTGAAGCTTATCAGACAGATTTTAAAATAATTGCAATTAGTATTTTTGAGAAAATAGGAAAGCTGAAAACGACACACAGAAAATCCTCTATTTTTGTCTGTGTTGCTCAAATTGTTATTTGGAATATTTAAGAATGTAAAAGGACAGTCTGGAATTGAAAAATACAGTCTCCTACATTTAGAACTCATTGTGAAATGGGAAAGTTCCCTTGTCCCCCTTGCAGGGTGTGACAAGGGGATGGCTCGCTTCTTCACTGCCCAGCTACTCAAACCTCTAGGGGTCATACAGATGGGTAGGTTATGGGGTTCTGACCCCACGGCAGCATCTAGAGGTGAATGTTTACAGTTCCTGAAGCCCCAGTGGGCGTGTGCTCTTTTAGTTTTGCTGTCTGTAGGCCCCTTGTGCTAACTAGATCAATTAGACTCTTGCTTTATCGCAAGGACAGAGGGCTTTCTGTATCCCAGGGTTCTTGCCTTGGTGTACTGGAAGAATCAGATCACAGGTGGGCTTGGAGAATGAGTGCAAGGTTTTATCGAGTGGAAGTAGCTCCCAGCAGATGGGGAAGTCAGAAAGGAGAGATGGTTTATCCCTGGAGTCAGGCTGCTTGGCAGCCTGGGCTCTCCTCTGACTGCTCCAGTCAAACTCTGCCTCATTCCCCCATCAATGGCCTGCCAGCATGGTGGTGTCTGTCCTGTACTCTTTGGCTAGTGTGCTCCCCTCGACCTTCTCTCGACATCCAGCAGCTTGTGTGTCTGCCTGCTGGATCTTGAGGTTTTTATAGGTACAGGAATGAGGGGTGTGGCAGGCCATAGTGGTCTTGGGAAATGCAACATTTGGGCAGGAAAACAAAAATACCTGTCCTCACCTAGGTCCATGGGCACAGGCCCAGGGGTGAAGCCCTAGCCAGGGACCATGCCCTTCTCTACCCGGCTCTTCCCTTCTTCCCTATTATTTAAAGGGACCACACCCTTCCCTTTCCAGCACTTCCCTTCTGTATCAATTAGATGGCTTTGGCAGTTTATTGGGCACAGCAGAAAACAAGATTAAACAGGAAGGTAGTTCAATTAAAAAAGAGTCAAGCTAAAGAACACACACACGAATGAAAAAGAACAGGGAATAAGAAACATATGGTGAGCAGTAAAAAGATATACGTTTGAAAAAGAAATATTAAACAATGAGAAAGAGAAAGTGGAGCAAAAACAATGTATCAAGAAGTAATGACTAAAAGTTTTCCATACAGATGAAAGGCATCAACCAAGATTCAAAAATCTTTGGGAACCCCAGACAGAGAATACCACACTTGGGCATGTCATATTCAAATTGCTCAACTCAAAGAGAAATATCTTAAAGGCAGCCAGAAAAAAGGGACATGTTATCCTCAAAGGAACAACAGTAAGCCTGAATTGACTTCCAATAGAAAATAGGAAAACCAGATATTTAACAAAAATTAGTGTGCTAGTATCAATAAGAAATCTTCTTACCTGGAATTCTACATGCAGCAAAAATATCTTTCAAAAATAAAAGATTAAAATAAAGATGCTTTGAGACAAATAAAAATTGAGAGATTTGATTGCCAGCAGACCTGTATCCCCCAAAATGCTAAAGTATATTCTTAAGGGTGAAGAAAAATAATCCCAAATAATATAGAACTTCAGGGAAGAAAGAAAAACAATGGGCAGAAAAACATGTGGGTAAATATAAATGAATGTTGGCTACTTAAAACAACAACTAAAATATTTTATAAGGATTGTCACATATGTAGGAGCGAAATGTATGTCACCAATACCACAAAGGATGGGAGAGGGGAAATGGAAATGTTAGTTGTAAATTCCTTGGAATGTTTAAGATAGAGTATAGAATGCAGGGATACATACTGTAAATTGTAGGATAATAACTGAAAATATATAAAATATATATACAAATATAGGAGGAGAACTAAGTTAAAAATATCTGATTAATCCAAAATAATGTAAGAAGGAAAGAATAAAAAATAGAGACACAGGCCAAATGAAAAATAACTAAAAGGTAAATTTAAGCTAAACTAGATTAGTAAGTATAAGTTAAAGTAGCTAAACACACCACTTAAAAGATAAAGATTGTAAGAATGTAAAGAAGAAAAAACGAAAAAACAAGTCCTGCTTCAAAGAAATGCTCTATAAATATAAGGAAAATGATACATCATATAAACATTTACCACAATGAAGTTTACTATATATAATCTTTTAAAATTAGATAAAGTTGGCTCTTTTTATTTTATTGTGATGTAAAATAGATATAGTAAAATTTATCCTTTCAAAAAACTGCTGTGTTCTGTGAGTGTTGACAAATAGCTACAGACCCCTAACCGCCGTCACAATCAAGATACAGAACAAGTCCATCACTCTTTCCCTCTGCCAAATGTGCCATGGTGCAGTCCCTATTTATTCAGCTTGTTTTCACTAGCCATGGCAATCACTGATCTGTTTTATGTCCGTATAACTTTGGCTTTTTCACAATGTCATACAAATGGAATCATGCAGGATGGAGTCTTTGAGTCTGACTTCCTTCACTTGCATAAAGCACTTGAGATTCACCTATGCCGTTTTGTGCATTTGGTCTTCATTTCTTTTTATCCTGGCATTATTCTGTTGTATAGATATACCAGAATTTGTTTAACCAGTACCTAGTTCAGACATTTGGACTGTTTCCAGTTTTGAATGATAACAAAGCCACTATGAGCATTCACATACAGTTTTTCTGTGAACACAAGTTCTCATTTCACTTGAGTAAATACCTGGGAGAGGGATTTCTGGTTTGTATGATAACTATATTTTTAACTTTATAAGAAACTGTCAATTTGTTTCTCAAAGTGTCTATATTATGTTGCATTCCCACAGCAATGTGTGAAAGATCCAGTTGCTCTACGTCCTTGCCAGCAGTTGGTATGGTAAGTATTTTCAAAATTTTATCTATCCAAATAGATGGGTAGTGGTAGCTCATTGTGGCTTTAATTTGCATTTTCCTAATGGCTAACTTTCCTAATCCTTTCATGTACTTATTTGCCATACGTATCTTTTTTGGTTAAATGTCTGTTCATATGTTTTGCCTGCCAATTTCTTTTCTTGTTAGTGAGTTTTGAGAGTTCCTTATATATTCTACATACAAGTCTTTTATTAGATATATGATCTGCAAATGTTTTCGCCCACTTTGTGGCTTCTCTATTCTGTTCTCTTACAAGTATTTTTCAAACAGCAGAAATTCTTGATTAAATTTATTTACTTTTCCTTCTCTAACTGTGCTTGGTTGTCATGTCTCAGAAATTGTTGCCAGTCCCCAACAGCAAAGATTATTTTCCCAGTTTTTGCTAGATGCTTTATAGTTTTTGATTAGTGAAGATATTATGATTGGAGAAGAAAATTCAGGGGCTTTAAAAATACTGTCATAGTTCTATTTTGTTTAACCTGCTTGGTATTTACATGGGTGCTTGCTTTATTATTTTTTTAAATGCTATATATCTGTACATCTCTGGGTATGTTTACAGTAAAAAATTAGAAAACGAGTGTGACAAAAATTTGACATCCATTCATGTCATAGGAAAAATAAGCTGTAAATATTATACTTAATGGAGAAAGATTCACAGCATTCTCTTTGAAGTACAGTAGACAAGTATGCTCACCATAACGGCTTGTATTCAACATTGTTTCAGAGGGCCTGGCTATATCAGTAAAATAAAAATCAGAACAAATAAATATTCACAATGATTATAAAGGAATGATATAAACAAAATAATGGTGATAGGATTATTTCTATATAATGTCTGAGACAGTCTAACAAGCTATTACAATTAGTTTTAAAATTTTTACATAGTTTCTGGAAATAAGATTAACATAAAAGATAATGTGTAATACACTATGACTCATTTTAACAAATCATTTTAAATGTAGTTAAAATATTCCATTCAAAAGAGCAACAAATATAATAAAATGTGTACAAGTCTTTCTGCATGGAAAAATTTAAATTATGTGTAAGGACCTAAGGAAGGCTAATATAAATTGATACACTGTTTTATGAATGGAAAGACTTGCGTGTTAAAGATAAATTCACAGTCCCAATTCTGAGTATGTTTATATAGAGCTTGACAAGGTGATGTTAAAGTTCATTTGAAAGACAAAGACCAAAGAACTCAAGACAATGACAAAAAAAATAAAAAAGAGAAAATTTTCTCTAAGAAATTTAGTACAAATTGTTTTCTATCTGGTGGCACCTACTTTAAGATTTAATCAATGTCTTCTATTCTATGAAAGCTTCTCAGCCTATGACAATTCCCCTCTTATGTAATTTCATTGCATTCTATGCTTATTTCTTTCATAGTATTTATCATAGTGTTTATCATGACTGTGCTGAGATTTGTATTTACTCCTTTATCTCCTTCACTGAGCTATTAAGTGACTGCGCAGTTCGTCTTTGTATATCCAGAGTGCCACATGGGATCTAGCTCACAATAAGAAGTTAATGTCAGCGCTTGCTCTCTGGCTTTACCATTAGTATTTCTTGGTAAGATGAACTTATTGTTTCCATTAAGTTTCTCACCTAGGCTTTGGCAAAGGACATTAAAGTTTGGTCATTTTTCATACCCAAGTATCTGGGGCTCAATTTTAAAGTGATGTCTGAAGGTAGCTCTTTGATACTACTCGTGTTTTCTCTAATGTTGAATAGAATCATGAGTAAGAATGCAGTATGGAGTTTGTTACCTGAAAAACCCTAAGATTATATCCATTTCACCCCTCCTTTCAGATTACAAGCAGACTCAGGCTGCTCAGATAATTTCATTTAAAAATAACTTCGGTTATGTTTTATCTATTGCATACTATTTCTACTTCCTGACATGCATGAAATTAAACAAATTGAAGTCTCAAATTGATCATTTATAAATCTGACAATGAAAAGAGCTAGGAAACTGACAATATGGGAAATATGTAGATAATAAAGCACAATGCATGATGTTTAAATATGCATAGTATGTTATTTTTACCTACAATATTCTCTTCATCCTGCTTCACAATTAAGCTTAACTCATTAAAAGTTATTGGGAAATCGAGAATCGTACTTAAGGGACTATTCAAGAGAATTTGAGCTTATACTCTCAAAGCCTAAATAAAAGTATTCTATATTTGTACAAGCTACCCTCAGGCAGTTGTTTATGTTCAGCAAAGAGTTATGTAACTTTTTGATTTCAGTTACCTCTTTCATTAAAGAAACAATTCTGAATACCATTACTTATTTCCTTTTGGAATCTCACCAGGTGAAACGATCATTCTAATTCTATGTATGTTGGCTACCAGAAAACTTTGGCATTGGTTTTGCAATTTATACATCCTGTTTGTGTTCTCTCACATTGTGAGCAGTCTTCCTATTTGCTTATACAATAGCTCTCTCCACACCTATACTCCCCCTTGTTTTTCTTATGTAATTTTTTATGTCATTAGGGCTTACCTACTGAAAAATTTTAATTAATGCCACAGTGCAGCCAATGTGTTTAGTTTTTTTGGTGATGTGCTTTGGAGGAATCCTTTTTACAGTAACATAAAAAAATCAAGTATTAATTTGAATCCCCCCAAAACTATTTTCATATATGAAAAATCAATTTCAATGAAAAGAACAAGTTAAAAAGTTTTCACAAACACAACCTCAATACAATTAAAAGGACTTGCTATTGGAAATTAAGGTACAAATAATCAAACTATACAATCAAAGGAGTTTGTAGAGAAAAAGATAGTGCTGACTGCTATCATACTTGATTAACATAAATGTGTTGATGTGAATAGTTAGTTGTAATTAGGAGAACAATTGAATGATACAACACAAACTCATCTTCTCCCCCAACAAACAGGAGACAGGAACACTTGCTACTTCGGTGGAAGTCAAGTCATTACACAAGTGCTTAATCATTTTCTTTGTGGGAGGACTCATGCTTCCACTTCTTACTGCTTTATAGAAGAATGTGAAAGATTGGAGATTTTTTATTAGCTTTTAAGAAAGAATCCTCAGTACATTGAAAAGATGATTTAATAAGAATATCTGTCATCAAAATTGTAATAATTAGCTGATGGTGATATGACGTTAAAAATACAAGAACCTGAAAACGTAGGCACACCTCCATATGTAGAATGCTATGGTACTATTATTGTTCAGTTTTGATAAAAGTCTGCACAGGGTATAGGATGAAAATGAATGTACAAATAATTGTAATCGATTTTCCGGCTTCTCAATAGGCAACAATTCTTGTAACTTACCAACGTAACACACCAAACACATAAAACAGCATTTTTTAAAATCCAAGTTTTGTGGTTTCTAATTGAATATATGCTTGAAATTTTCCATTTCTGTCTTCATTTTTGGTATTGTTCATGTAAATCAGAACGTAAAGTGGAAAAGAACTGTTGGAAACATGATGTTGCCAAACAGTAAACTGCAAAAGGATTTAAAAGCAAAACCAAAAAAAGAATGTGATTTAGTACTGATACATTTACAGCAGGATGTGAATGCTATGGGTTGGAAGATTACAGCGGGTAGAATATTTCTTTTCTCTCCCGTTCATAGAATTTCAACAGTGGATTAGTATTTTTGGATGATGTTCAAAATGTACAAAATTAAAAGACTGATGATATAAGTCCTATCATCCCCAATTTTATTTAATAAGTCTTTCCTAAATCAGTGATTTTGAAATGTACTTTTGCTGACCTATTACCATTTTTCCTCATCCATTCAATTTACAGCAAATGTATGAATAGTGTACTTTTATTATTAATAGTAAATTTGACATTTCTTTCAGGGTTAATCTTATTCATGTTTTAGACTTCTTAAGGGTTTATGCTTATGGGTTTTAAATCATACTCCAAATCCCATGAAATACACATAATTTCAGATCTATTTCATGTTGTGAATAAAGGGACATATTCTTTCCTACCAGCTTGTCTCCAAAGGCGTGGCATTCTTCTGCTTTACTTAGTGTATTGATCCACAGCCAGCAGGAAGAGAACATAGCTTAGCCCTAGGCAGCTGACAGTTGTGCTGTCTTGTTTATTGGTTTATTTTTCACCCTATTCCTCCCACTTCCTTCAAGGCCCCTTAGAACTTTTTCTAATTTTCTTACATATTAAATAGCATATACCAGTCTGCGGAAGTCACTGTGCAATTGTTTTTAAAACTTACTCTGTCCTGTTCAGATTGGCTTTTAGAAGTGCTTTTGACCTCTTTTTTTTTTTTTTTTTTTTTAAAAGTTGACCGAATTCAAATTGTAAAAAGGAGAGTCTGGTTTAGATTGTTGAACAAATCATTTCAGTATAAATGGGGCACTGATGATGTGGGGTTATGCATGAGCCAGACTTGTGGCTTCTTGTATTTTTCCTTATTTTTCTGTTCTAGCCACAGAAGTAATACACAAGCTGAAAGAGAAGGTCTCTCAAAGGGTGTGGTACAAGGACTTTGAGTCCTTTGGTTGAGGAGGACACATGAACAGATAAGTTTCTATTTAGAGTAATTAGAATAAGTAGCTAATTAAAGGTTTCTTGGCACTTAAGTATAGAAACAGGCTGAAGTGGCTCTGCTGTCCTCAAGCTTGAAGTACTGCCAAAGTGAACAGTTTGGACAATTTTTGATGCTAGGAAAGTGGTCACATTGGGTTCTATTTAGGTTGGGGAAGTAAAACTACCTTGCTTAACAGATTAAGCAAGAATGAATTTTAAGACTTCATTTATCCTGAGTGAATATATTGTATATCCAGGTATTTAAATTTCTTCCAATCTTGCTGTCAATTGTATTTTTCTTTAGTGACATTAAAGAGTAATACTCAATAGCAATTCTGATTTATAAATATTTATACCCTCAATGAATAAGACCAATTTCTTTAAAAAAATATATATTTTTTTGAGACAGAGTCTCACTCTGTCACCCAGACTGCAGTGAAATGGCATGATCTTGGCTCACTGCAACCTCTGCCTCCCGGGTTCAAGCGATTCTCCTCCATCAGCCTCCTTAGTAGCTGGGATTACAGGCGCCCACCGCCATGCTTGATTAATTTTTGTATTTTTAGTAGAGACAGGGTTTCGCCATGTTGGCCAGGCTGGTCTCAAATTCCTGACCTCAAGTGATCCGCCTGCCTCAGCCTCTGAAGGTGCTGGGATTACAGGTGTGAGCCACCATTCCTGGTCAAGGTAAATTTCTTTAGCATTAGATTCAAGACCCTTCACATCTGATTTGCCTTTAGGGACACCAGATAGACTGCTAGAAAACAGTCACTGATCTATTTAGGGTGATGTAGATTACCCTAAAGGTACTATGGCGGTTGGAACTACATCAGGTACTATGAAGTTGGAAGAGTCAGAACTGCTACCAACAAAAGTCTGATGGGGAATTAGTGATTTGATTCTGGTCTTAAATACAAATAAATACTATAGACAAAGGGACAGAGCCAAATAACAAGTGGATGGTCCTTCCTCTCTGTTTCATATCTCTTGTCTGATTATTTGATTCTTTGTGCTCACTTTTACATACCCTGTGGCTGCCTGATGTTGTGCCCATTGACTGTTCTGTCCCTTGCTCTGGTGCTGGTTCATGTCTTGTCCAGACCTAATTCTGCAGGGGTGAGCCGGGCAGTGAACAAAGAACAAGAGAGATAGGAAGAGCTTCTTCCCTTCTCTGTCTACCACTCCGTTTGACTTAACTAACATTTCCAGCTACCAGGGAAAGTCAGAATTCTTCCATAAAGAATGACAAGTGTCCTGAGTGAACAGGATCTTTCTAGGAGAAACCCAGATCTGAAAGGGAAATGTCTCTGACACATAATGCATGGGGAGGAGACATAACTTCTGTAAGCTGGGGAAATAGCTTCCCTTGCTCCTGGATAAAAGGAGGAGGAGTCAGTCTTTTCAAGTCTAAATTGGCACACAGTACTTACAGTCTGAAAGTTTATGTTCCTTACGAATTCATGTTGAAATCCTAACCTCCAAGGTGATGGTATTAGGTGAGGGGGCTTTTGGGAAGTAGGTCATGGGGGTTGTGCCCTCATCATAGGAAATAAGACTTAGTCCCTAACAGACTTTTGTATTTCCATTTAAAGAAGGTCACCACTAAGAATATGATTTCCACGTGATTCTTACAAACCATGAGTCAGCAAAAAGTGTGAATGGAATTTTATTTGGCACAAATAGAAAATGACTTACGTAAAACCAAATTAGAATCATATTTACTAAATAATGTAAATTTGCATTTTGAAAATGAATAGTACAGCAATTCCAGGTATTAAGCATTTTAACAAGGAGGCATATGCAAAGAATAATAGTAAAGCTATGACCACAAATTTCTTTATTCCTGTTAGGTATGAACCAAGTATTAAAACTCTACTAACAACTAGGTAGTAGTTTTAACTCGATTGAAGATACAGTTGAAGATATTGAGTAACAGGTGGAGGAACTGATTAATCTCTGCAGAATAAACACACTGTAATATGTTGTATTTGTACATACTGGTGTAAATGAAAAATTGTGAACTTTGGATCCGAGACTATACCTAAGTTTATACGCTATATGACTTTAAGATAAGTTACTGAGTGTCTCTGAAACTCAGTTACAATCTAAAAAATGGGATAATAAAAACTAAGAAGACAGTTGTCGAGAGGATTAAATGTGTACAGCCTGCCATAATGTAAAGCACCTGGTAGGCTCAATAAATATTAGCTTTCCTTCTCTCCTGTCAGTCTTTATCTGCTCTCTTTATCAATCACCCCACTTTTGCAATACCCCAGACAAGATGGAACAACTGATTTCTAACTAAATAAAAACTACAGCAAAATCCTAACAGAATCTGATGAAAATAACATTTCCACTTGTGTATGATGATGTTAATACTTTAAGATAATCATTGCAATCCATTTGTTGAGAAATACTCTTTCGCACATGGGCTGATCAGACTTGCCTGAGCTCAGGAAAAGACAAATTCCTCCTTCTATTTAGCATGTTAATCTGTGAATATACAAAAATAAATAAGCATTTTAGAAAGATATTTTTCTCTATTTCCTTAAAAGTAGCTTCACTGAAAAATGAAATGGTTTTAAAGCTTAGTGCAAATAGTGAGAAAAGTTTTATAAATTGTTCAAAGGACCTTTTAACTCTAAAAATGATTATTTCGGCATTCAATATGCTGATTCAGTTGACAAATATAGAGACTGAAATGTGGGGTGTTTGCTGTTGTAAAATAGTTATTTCTTTAGAGTGCAGGTGGAATTAGAAAAAGTGGAAGAGGTGTATGTATGTGTGTGTGTGTTTTAATTTTTCAGATTTTAATGTAAATAGATTGGAGGGGTAGATAGGCATGGTGAGATGGAAACAGTGTAGTTGACACCTATGTCAAAGGGGTAATGTCTTCATCCCTTGACACATATGTGAGCATTGCTTTCGGATATATGAAAAGGAGAAAGAGAACTGTTGATATTAACTTGAACAAAATGCATCTGGGTATGTGAATGTGTATGTACATATGCATGTGTGTGTAGAGCAAGAAAGACAGACAAAAATAGTCTTCTCTTCCTCTTTGCACCAGACGTGGGTCTGTCTTTTTCTCTTTTCTGCGTATATCTTGGATAATCTCATCTATTCTTATATTTGAACTATTATGCTAATAGATTCATACTGTAACACAAAGTAAATCTCATCATCTCTGTTTGCTAGACATACTTTTACCTCAAATTCAATATGCCTAAGGTAGAAGCCTTCATCCCACATCTTCCCTGCTCACCTCAAGCAAACTAGTCCTGATATTAAAAATTCAGAGATTTGGGGTTGGAAGGAAATTTCAGTTTATGTATCCTGACCTCCTAGAAACCACCATGTAATGCCACCCATAGTAATCAGTGAGGTGGTCATCTACCTACATTTTCAAAGCTGAGGAGCTCATTACTTGACCAGATAATCTATTACATGAAAAAGAAAGATATTATCTTGCAAGACAACCCTTTTCGTACACACTTATATGTCTATCTATATGTATGTATGTCTGTAAGTGATTAAGAGAATAGTACACAGATTGTTGTCCACTACATGTTGGATAAACTATTAGCCTTAAAGCCCAGCTCTGCTCCTTACTTACTAGATACGATCTTTGTCCTGTTACCTAATTTCCTTATGCTTTGATTTGCTTATTTGTAAAATTAGATTAACAACAATGTGATAGGGCTTTTGTGAGGAGGAAATAATACATGGAAAATCCTTAGCATAGTGTCTGGCCCATAGTAACTGCTAAGTAATTTATTATCATTTATTATTATGACATATTTTATACATACAGAAAGGTAAAAGCATTGTAGTAGTTTTTCTTGTCTGTAGGGGATAAGTTCCAAGACCACCTGTGAATGCTTGAAATCATTGATAGTACTGAACTCTCTATATATAATACTATGTTTTTGTGAGCTGATAACCTAGATGGCTACTAAGTGACTAATGGGCAGGTAGCGTATAGGGTGCATAGGGACAAAGAGATGATTCACATGACAGGCAGGTCTGTGACGTATTTCATCATGCTACTCAGAACAGCACACAATGTAAATCTTATGAATTGTTTATTTCTGTAATTTTCCATTTAATATTATCGGACCATGGTTGACCACAAGCAACTGAAACCACAGAAAGTGAAAAGGGGGACTACAGTATATAATTAGTACCTATGTCCCTACCACTCACTATAAGAAACAAAGTATTAACTAATATAATTCAAGTCCCTGTCTCTCTCTGGCCCTACTTCTCTTTTTTTCCCTGAAGATTAACCCCGACTTAAACTTGGTATTCACCCTTCCTACGGATCTATTAATAAGTTTGTTAAATAAATAAATACAAGCAATGCATAATACTGTGTTATGTGTTTCTTAACTTCATACGAATGGTATAACATGTTGTGTTTTCTTTTGCCACTTGCTCTTACTATTCAGCAATACATTTGTGAGATATATCAATGTAGATAAAGCTAGTTCTAGCTCACTCATTTTCACAGCTGCATTTTATTACATTGTATAGATATATCACACTTTATACAGTTTTCTTTTATAAGTCATTAAGTTGACATCAACGTTTTTGCCAATATAAACAATGCTGCAAGGGTATTTAAACACGGGATGGCGAACAACTGATCTCTCAAGTTGATTTGAAATTTGCCTCCATGCCATCTCCATGCATTGTTTCTAACTCTTCCCTGTGAATATATACTGAATTCTTATATTTCTTATATATTTACATCTTGCAACTGTGATTTTAAAATGAGCTTATTTTATGTAAAAAAACCTCTCACTGATCCCAGTTTTATTTATTACCTTTTGAAATTGTATAACTAGTGCATGTGTGTCATAAAAATCATCACAACAATCTACAAGGGCATATATGTAAGTGGTAGTAACTATCTGCCACTTGCTAGTGATTACTGCCTGTTAGAGTTTGGCAAGCATGTTTCCAGTCTTTTCCTATGCTCATATCCATACATTGAAACATACATGTGTTACTATCTCAGTCTGTTTGCATTGCTATAAAGGAATGCCTGAGACTGGGTAATTTATAAAGACGAGGTTTATTTGGCTCAGAGTTCTGCAGGCTTTACAAGAATCATGGCACCAGCATCTGCTTCTGGTGAGGACCTTAGGAAGCTTTCAATCATGCCAGAAGGGGAAAGGGAGCTGGAATGTCACAGGGTGAGAGAGGAAGAAAAAGAGAGAAAGGAAATGCCAGTCTCTTTTAAACAACCAGCTGTCATGTGAACAGAGCAAGAATTCATTCATTGCAGTGGGGACCGGACCAAGCTATTCATGAGGGATCAACTCCCATGATCCAACCACCTCCCATTAGGCCCCACATTCAACATGGAGGATCAGATTTCAACAAGAGATTTGGAGGGGGCAAATATCCAAACTATATCAGTTCCTTTGGTTTAGAATCACTTGTTTGCTGTGTACAGAAACTAATTTCAGACTAGCTTGTACAATTTATTGGCTCACGTAAGTGGGAAATCCGATGAAGTTCAAGCATACTTGAATCCTAAGTATTGATTCAAAAAGAGAATCAAGATTTTGCTTTTTAAATTTTGTACTATAATATTTGTTTTATTTTTAATTTTATTTTTCTTTCTACAGGTATGCTCTGACCACTATTTTAAGTCATTTTAGAATTATTGTATAGAAGTTTTCCTCTTCTTCAGTCTCCTGGCTTTTCTGTGTCTTTTATTTAGGGTAGCCTAATTTTCTTCCACTGAATACAGATTGTTATTTGCAGGAGCAAATTTGGTCATTAGCATCCCCAGATTAAGATCCTTTAGATTAAGCAACATGGTAATTAAACTTCACATTTCCAATATCTTCTAGGGATGGATTAGCACTTTTTTGAGTTATACACCGATTACCATGCCCAAAGGAAGAAAATTCCAGATCATTTTCTCCCTGTAATGTCATATAGCAAGGTACATTATCAGATAAGCAGAAAGAGAATAAGAAAATACTAAGAGCAGCTGAATAACTCTACAAGTCCACTCATGTGCAAATGGACACATATACACAAATTTTTGAAAATAAAGTTTTCTGTATGTACAGGTTGAATATCTCTTATCTGAAAGTCCAAAATCTGAAACCGTTTGAGTGCCAACATGGTGGTCAAAGGAAATGCTCACTGAAGCATTTTAAACTTTGGATGTTTGGATTAGGGATGCTGAGGTGATAAGATACCCAAATGTGAAACAATCCAAATTATAAAACTTGTCTTCATTTCAGATAAGAGATACTTAATGTATAATGTTATATAACTTAATAGTTTTTACACACCATGCCATTACATCTTTCTATATCAGCACCTACCAAGCTACTACCTTCTTTTTTCTATGACTATAGAGTATTTCATGGTATTTGCTTGCTACAGTTTATTGAACCCTTTGCTTGAGGTTGGGCTTTTAGGCTATCTCTACATTCTCACTAATACAAATTAAGCTAAATGGATACTCTTATTCATTCACTGAATATTTATTAAACCCCTATGCACCTGGCACTATGTTGGGCACTGGAGTGGTACAATATTGAGCACAAAATTACGTGACTGACTTTTTAGAGCTTAGAGAATGGAGGAGAGACACTTATTAATTAAACTATCCACATAGATGTAACATTACATCTACGTCCATTCCTCTTCGGTAGAGACATATGGTTATACAGTATTTAATAGTAAGATTTACCTAGTAGGGATTCAGGGAAGCTTTTCAGTAATGGATTCTTCAGCTGGAGCCTGAGAGAACTGTGTTAACTTTAGTGTCCAAACACTGAGAATCCAACAGTACCCTAACTTGAATTATGGAGAGTGCATAAGACAGAACTTTTGACCTGTTTTTCTCCTAAAGAGTATTATATTCCAGGAAACTGATTATTTGAAACAGCACATTGTAAATCTTGCTAAAATCATAATATAATTACATTCATGGTCATCAGTGTTTTCTAGCCTTGCAATGGAGTTCTTTTAACTTCCCTGCCACAGACTTTGATATTAAAATTAAATAAAATATGTTGTTGGATCAATTATGTACCAAAATAGATTGACAAATTTGCTGATTCTATCTATTGAACATGAACAAATGATGATCAGTTTTGACAAAGTCATCAACATATTTGCACAATTTAAAGTTTTAGAACAAAAACCATGATTATTATCCATGACTACAGCAGAACAATACACAAGTATAAATTTTTATATATATATATATATATATATATTTTTAGCCAGAATTTCGCTCTTGTTGCCCAGGCTGGAATGCAATGGCACGATCTCTGCTCACTGCAACCTCCACCGCCCGGATTCAAGCGATTCTCCTGCCTTAGCCTCCCAAGTAGCTGGGATTACAGGCATGTGCCATCATGTCCGGCTAATTTTGTATTTTTAGTAGAGATGGAGTTTCTCCATGGTGGTCAGGCTGGTCTCGAACTCCCGACCTCAGGTGATCCACCCACCTCGGCCTCCCAAAGTGCTGGGATTACAGATGTAAGCCACTGCGCCTGGCCAAATTTTTATCTTTTTCCTCCGCAAGTTCATGTTCTAAAAGAGAATGAAGTTATTATTTTTCAAACATTATACTATAATATTTATCTTATTTTTAATTTAATTTTTCTTTTGATTGGTATGTTCTGACCACTATTTTCATTTATTGTAGAATTATTACATCACACAATTTTGCCATAAAAACAATGTTTAAAAAATAATCCATTCTTCACATCAAATGCAATAGCTATACTCTGGTCATGGCTAGGTATTAAACCCATTTCTTTAGAGGTGATTAGAATCAGAATCACAGGCCTCAGTGGTGGCCGACAATATAGAGCAGTGTAATACTGTTTCCTCAAAGAAAAAGATTAAGAGTGATGTGGTATTAGAGCAATTAACTAAACAATCACCCTACTTACTCTATTAAGTTCTAAACCCTGGGCTAGAGGGGAAATCCAAAGAAAGGTAAACTCATGCTTTTTACTCTCTAGAACCTTCTAGTAATGATCAACTATGGACAATGAGGAAATTGGGTACCATGGAGGACCATTTGATGCCTTGTCTAAGACACTGGCTGCGGACTGGGGTTCTATCAAATTCGAACTTTATGACCTAGAGGAAATAGCTGACCTTCTCCAAGTTTACTTTCTCTGACCTATAAAGTGGGGATAATATTATTACCACATAGAGATAGTATACCTGGCACATTATGGGTATCTAGTGACTCTTAGTCAGATACAAACAAGACATGGCAAATTAAACATGGAGGAGATAATTAAAAGTTTGATGCAACAGCAAATAATAGGTTATCAGGTGAGGATTCATTTCCTAATGGATGATACGCATGCTATTAGAGTTCAGGGAACATTTGGAACATCTGAATACTGGATTTAGAGTACACACCCGGCAGGTGGACAGGAATGGGGCCTGGAGTCATTAGGAGAAGCCTCCAAACAACAAATTGCCTTGCGTGAATGTCTTAACTACATTCCAGTCCCTAGCTTAACTAATATATTTTCAGTATTGAATCTAAAAAGCACAAAAGATTATATGCTGTATTATTCCTTCATTTAAAGTACACAAAAGGCAAAGCTCATCTGTGGTGTTACAAGTCAGGATAGAGTTTATCTTGTAAGAGAGATAAGAGAACTGGAAGGGGCAGGAATGATCTGGGAACTAGTGATGTTCTGTTTCTCGATGTGGATGCTGGTTACAGGGATGTTTCTTAAGTTTGTGGAGATATATTTTTATGTGTGTACTTTTTAATATACTACTCTATAATACAATTTCAAAATACATAAAGTTTCATTTTGAAAGTTTTGAAAAAATAAAGAATAAAGGGGAAAAATTAAGAAAAAATCACCTGTAATCCTAGGGCTTAAAGTAACTGCTGTTAACATTTTAGCGTAGATGTTTCACACATAATTAAGATCATCCTGTATAAACTGTCTATTTTACAACCTATTTTTTTCACTAAGCAAGCATGTTACAAGCCCTTTCCCATGTCAGTGAATATTTTTCTAAAACGTGATTTATGTATATACCATAATTACCATTTTCTTTAATAATTATGATATTTCTACTTTTAATATTTAAATATCACCACAATGAACTCTTTTGTACATAAATATATTACTTGTTTTAGTATTTGGCCAGGATAACTTTCTATCAGTCATAATGTTTAAGGTTTTTTTGTATACTTTAAAATTTCCCTTTAAGATTTGAGTTCATTTCTCTCAAATCCTTAACAATATTGAGAATGTTTTTCAAATCTGCATTTTGTAGGTGAGCATTCTTTTACTTTTACATTTTTGTTTTTTTAATCCTGAGACTGAATGTTGTTTTATATTATTAGCCATCTCTGCTTCTTTTTTTGGAATGCCTTCTCCTAGCCTTGGCCAGTTTTTTTGTTTTTTCCTATTAGAGTATTCCATTTCTCTCAGATTTCTCAGCTTTGCAGTATCCTCTTGTCCAAACTCAATATTTCATTCAGACTAAAACCTAGACTTTACTTGCTTTATGAACTAAGTTCATTTCTGTCCACTTATGCTTTTGGCATCTGATCCCGTTTGTGTTTCTGGTCTGAGTTTTTAAACTTTCTTCTGGGTTTTAAAAGTTCATTATAACCAAACTAACTATGGATAAAACAGTAATACTTTGTGGTAGAAGATACGGAGATTGACTATAAACTATTCCCAAGTGTAAGGCCATAGGAAAAAAAAAAAAAACCTAATTCCCACTACTATTTCCAACAGTCACCATACATATCCATGCTAAATTATAATTACAATCGTTGACCCCAAAGTTGTGGCATCCTAGTTTTAGTAGATTGAGCTCTTTCTGGTTTATACCGAGCATCTGGCTTGTAGATGAACTTTGTCATTTCTGTATTTTCTAAAAGCCTGTAAAAAAAAACATGCTTTCTATTTCCCTTATTGCAGTAATGTCCATTAGAAAACACAAAGCAAAGTGTATTTTCAACCAAGCACACAGACTGCCTGCAGTTTCCTCTCATTGGGGTTTGTTCTCCCTCTATCACAGTTGGGAGAAGGCTGTGTGTGATCGGTATTTTTTTCTATCTCTATGAAAGATGACTTTCACATTCTCCAGTTTGGGATGGTCACTGATGAAGTCAGTGCTGGAAATGGCTCAGCCGCGCTGGGCAGCAGAGGGGGCAGATGTCTTTCTGTTTTTTTCTTCATTTTGAATGTGCCCCGTGGCAAGCCTTAGTTCCTTCTCTCTGTTGGTCTTGAACCTTTACCTTTATTCTTTGCTTACTCCTATTGTATTTTTCCTGCTGTCACTTATGGTGGGCTCGGGGAACAATGTTGCAGGAACATAGAGCTTTTGAGGGAAATGTAAATTGCCGGCGATAGTGAGTCCCGTCTGTTTTCTCATCGGAAAGCAGCATTTCAGAGAGCTGAACTGGCGACACTGCTTGGCGAAGACATGCCGAGTTCAGGAATATTCCCTGTTCCCAGGCCCTGGTTGTGTCGAAGTGGGACTTTGTGAAGAGGGGGCACTCTGGGAGAGACGGGAGCAAAGGGGCACTTTCAGAAGCAGATGCTCCTGGCTTCGGAAGGAAAGCTGCTCTAATCGGAGTTCAGCCGTCTAGCAGACAATCCACAGCTTTGGAGAGAGACAAACAAAAAGGAGTCTCTTAGTCTAGTGCATAAATGTAAGAGGCTTGTCTTAAGTGTGTGTGCAGGACTCTAGCAGGGCTAAAAATGTTATGCAGAGTTAAAGTGAGGCATTGTTTAGGTTTTAATGAAGGCAACCAATTTTTAACAACAGAAGTTCTGTTGCTGAATACCCCTCCCCTTCGCCCTCAACATTCAGTTCCTCTGCCCCTGCACCTGCTTTCATTTTTGGCTTCTTGGCACTGATGTTCACAGAGACATCAGCTGGCAGTGGCAAACTGCTAAAAGCTCCCCTGCAATGCAGCTCTGCAAATGCCAGCCATTTATCCACTGGTGCATGCCAGCTTAACGTAAGGTCTCCCTTTCTCCCTCCAGCCCCAGCCCCCTCGGCCCCCCAGTTTTACTTCCAAATGACAGTAAATGATCCAAACTGAGCAGTGGTTTGGCCCTTTGAGTATCCATTAAGTGTGGCCACATTTATTTGCTGCATCTATTTGCTGTGATTATAATATTTTGATCCAAAGAGTGTTGCAGAAAATTTAGATGACAATACTATTTCTTCTATTCAATAAAGAGCTATTGGCCCACAGGCTCATTTCTCTCTCCCCAGCAGATGGTGGGATAGTTTCTTGAGGTCTCTCTGACTTGAAATAGGCTTTTTGTTTTTGTTGCTTATTGAGAGCCAGTTGCCCCAAATTCATTGAATAAAGACATCCACTTTTCAGTTTAAGCTAAGCTCCAATAGATAAATACTGACTTGGAATTGGGGACTGATGGACAAGCTGGAAAGGCAAAGGGGCTGTTGGAAGTTCAGTATTCAGCACAAGGGTTTGCAGTTTCAGAAACGATGGTTTTAAGTTCTCCATTCACCACAACAATTCTGGCTGTATACTGAGAGAGTGTGAGAAATCTGTGAGAAATTCGACATATATTTATTTTTCTTGGAAATTAGAGAATATCTTCACAGTGTACACTCTGAAGGGCTTTTGTTTTGTTTTGTTGTGTTTTTAATGATCTAAACCATCTGGGGAGTTGATAAAGGATGCGATTTTCACAAGCTGAGTTAGCAAAGCCTATTGCTAAATCCCAAACCTTTATCCAGCCTACAGATAAAACCAGGGTGGGAGAGCTTCCCTTCCAGCTCTGAAGCACTATGATCCCACGTATGCCAAATGTTTTAGTATCTGGGTGGTAAGAAAAATACAGAACTGACTAAGGGAGCCTGGCCCAAGGATCCAGAAATGGACATTACTTCTTCTTCTTTTTTTTTTTAAAGATTGGTGGAGATCACAAATTTCCAGAAAATCTGTCTGAAAAATAAGCCAGCATCATATTTTATCTGGGGCCTTTTTGGTCTTTTTTTATCCAGGGACAGGAATTAGCACTTGCCAGTATTTCTTAGTCATCTACTTCTCAAATCTGGAGTCTAAAACCTGTCTTACAATACTAGACACAGCAGGTTCCCACATAGAATTACAGAAGTGCTTTAATTGTACCAGTCATCTTGCAATAACCATGATCTTATATAAGAATGTCTGTGTACTTAGAGTTTATGACAGATGTCCAGTTAGGCTTCTCAGGGTTCACAGTCAGCATTTGGGCCAGCCATGTGAATAAGATAGAAAAACCAGGAAATTCATTCCCAGAAACTGACTGTACACTGCCAGTGTTATTATGTCATGTTTTTTGACTCAACCCTGTCTTTTCCTTTTATTTTTTTGAGACACAGTCTTACTCTGTCACCCAGGCTGGAGTGCAGTGGCAAGATCTCAGGTCACTGCAACCTCTACCTCTGGGTTCAAGTGATTTTCCTGCCTCAGCCTCCCAAGTAGCTGGGATTACAGGCATGCGCCACCACACCTGGCTAATTTTCATTTTTTTGTTTGTTTGTTTTTACTAGAGACAGGGTTTCACCATGTTGGCCAGGCTGGTCTCAAACTCCTGATCTCAGGTAATCCACTCACTTCGACCTCCCAATGTGCTAGGTCGTCAGCCATCGTCAGCCTCCCAATGTGCTAGGTCGTCAGCCCAGCCCAACCCTGTCTTTTCTCTGAGTTCTGTCTCCTCTTTTCTAGTTATCTACTGTGGGGTACACCAGATCGAACTGAAAGTTACCCCTTTCTATTTGAACACAAGCATGATGTAAATTATAAGTTGCTCATGGTACCTAACCAGAAGTCTGACAATATTTCCAAGGCTTGTTCATCCGTGAATTTCTATTCTCTATGAGACTTGTGTGTTAATAAATCAATATTTAATTAATACCTATCACATGCTGCTTATACGTCTTTCAAACATACGTAAATTATGTCAGAAATGTCATTTTAATACTTCATCTGGCTGAGGGCGGTGGGTCATGCCTGTAATCTCAGTACTTTGGGAGGCCAAGGTGGGAGGATTGCTAGAGCTCAGGAGTTTGAGACCAGACTGGGCAGCATGGCAAGACCTTGTCTCTACCAAAAATATGAAAAAATTAGCTAGTTATGGTGGCATGCACCTGTAGTCCCAGCTACTTGGGGGGCAGAGGCAGGAGAATCGCTTGAGCCTTGGGAGGTCGAGGCTGTAGTGAGCCAAGATCGTGCTACTGCACTCCAGCCTGGGTGACAGTGAGAGCCTGTCTCAAGAACAAAACAAAACAAAAATAACTTGTGCCTAAGATGCTTTTAAAATTAAGGATCCGGCTAAACATTCAGGGGTGTCCCCCTTCTCCTGGATGGAGCCATGTTACAACGAAGAAACCCAGGAAGCTAGAGCTGGAGCTAGAGCTGGGGGTGACTGTTACAAGCATTTCACAGGAAATAATCACAAGGTAGTACAATTTTAAGTAATGTGGAAGACTTTTGGTAATACTGCTGACTTTCATGCTGACTGGTTGTCTACTTATTTCACAAAACCAGAGAGCTGTATTACCCCGTACTCCTCACTGTAGCTCTGATGTGTTTCCAGTACTAGAAGAAGGAGTATAGTAGGTGATGGGACACAGCACAGCATATCAGAACTTCTACACCTAAAATGTCCTTCAAATGATTCTTCAAAGTCCTTTAGCCTCTCTGAAACTTGGGTTTCTCATCTGCAAAATGGGAATAAAATTATATTGACTCTTGCCAATTCACAGGCTTGTTGTAAGAAACAAATTAATATTTATTAACTTTAGATCACTATATAAATGTTCATTATTATAACTATTTGTGTTACTGCTTTGTAAACCACACAAGGCTATATGATTGTCAGTTATAATAATTATTATTTACATTAGAATTGTGTTGGCAATGCCTTAACAAGTCTGGCCTTCTTCCTCTTTTCCCTAATTCAGAGTGGCTCCATCCAAACAGTCGAATGAGCTTTGACACAACCCTCTCCCTCATTTCTCATATTTTATCTATCTTAACTTCTATTGATTTTGAACTTCTTCAAGCTGAAGGAACTTAGGGCAACATATTGTATTCAGATCTGATCTGTAGTGGTTCCTAGCTCAACACTGAATAATTGAATACATTTAATTTATAAATGTTTTATAGGTATTTATTCATATCCTACTTTAATTCAAAAGAAAGATTTAGGGAAGGTTATATGACACATAAATACAACAAATTAGCATATGACAGAGGTAGCTGGGAAATGCAAAGATAAACTAATGGTAGTACCTAAAACAGAATCAAGAATTAGATTAATACAAAGTCCTAACATTGAGTCCTTTTTTTAAAATTTAATTTTTGTTTCAATAGGTTTTGGGGGAACAGGTGGTAGTTGACTAAGTTCTTTAGTGGTGTTTCCTGAGACTTTGATGCACCCATGCAGTGTACACTATACCCAGTGTGTAGTCTTTTATCCCTCACCCTGCTCCCATGCTTTCCCCCGAGTCCCCAAAGTCCATTGTATCATTCTTATGCCTTTGCGTCCTCATAGCTTAGCTCCCACTTATGAGTGAGAACTGTTTGGTTTTCCATTCGTGAGTTAATTCACTTAGAATAATAGTCTCCAATTCAACCCAGGTTGCTGTAAATGCGATTATTTAGTTCCTTTTTATGTCTGAGTAGTATTCCATGGTGTGTGTGTGTATGTATGTGTGTGTGCGTGTGTGTGTATATATATATATAATTTTCTTTACTCGTTGATTGATGGGCATTTGGGCTGGTCCCATATTTTTGCAATTGCAAATTGTGCTGTTATTAACATGTGTGCAAGTATTTTATTTTTGTAAAATGACTTCTTTTTTCCTCTCGGTAGATACCCAGTAGTGGGATTGCTGGATCATAATGGTAGATCTATTTTTAGTTTTTAGAGGAATATTCACATCTACTTTTGTTCTTTAAGGACTATTCACACTGTCTTCCATAGTGGTTGTACTAGTTTACATTCCCACCAACAGTGTAAAAATGTTCCCTTTTCACCACATCCATGGCAATATCTATATTTTTAAATTTTTTGGATTATGGCTATTCTTGCAGGAGTAAGAAATGTGGTATCACATTTTGGTTTTGATTTGCATTTCCCTGATAATTAGTGATGTTGAGCATTTTTCCATGTGCTTTTGGTTATTTGTATATATTCTTTTGAGAATTTTCTATTCATATCCTTAGCCCACTTCTTGATGGGATTGTTGTTTTTTTCTTGCTGATTTGTTTGAGTTATTTATGGATTCTGGATATTAGTCCTTTGTCAGATATATAGATTGTGAAGATTTTCTCCCACTTTGTGGGTTGTCTGTTAACTCTGCTAATTATTTCTTCTGCTAAGCAGAAGCCTTTTAGTTTAAGTCTCATCTATTTATCTTTGTTTTTGTTGCATTTGCTTTTGGGTTCTTGGTCATGAAGTCTTTGCCTAAGCCAATGTCTGGAAGAGTTTTTCCCGTGTTATCTTCTGGAATTTTTACGGTTTCAGGTCTTAGATTTAAGTCTTTGATCCATCTTGAATTGATCTTTGTGTAAGGTGAGAGATGAGGATCCAGTTTCATTCTTTTACATGTGGCTTGCCAATGATCCCAGCACCATTTGTTGAATAGGTTGTCTTTGCCCCACTTTATGTTTTTGTTTGCTTTATCAAAGATCAGTTGGCTGTGAGTATTTGGTTTTATTTCTGCGTTCTCTATTCTGTTCCGTTGGTCTATGTGCATATTTTTATACCAGTACCATGCTGTTTTGTTGATCTGATAGTTTAAAGTCAGGTAATGTGATGCCCCAGATTTTTACTTTTGGTTTAGTCTTACTTTGGCTATGCAGGCTCTTTTTTGGTTCCATATAAATTTTAGGATTGTTTTCCCAGTTCTTTGAAGAATGAGAGTGGTATTTTGATGGGAATTGCATTGAATTTGTAGATTGCTTTTGGCAGTATGGTCATTTCACAATATTGATTCTACCTGTCCATGAGCATGGGATGTGTTTCCATTTGTTTGTGTCGTCTATGATTTCTTTCAGCAGTGTTTTGTAGTTTTCCTTGTAGAGGTCTTTCACCTCCTTGGTTAAGTATATTTTAGATATATTCCTAAATTTTTGTTTTTGCAGCTATTATAAAAGTGATTGGGTTCTTAGTTTGATTTTCAGCTTGGTTGCTGTTGGTGCATAGCAGAGGTACTTATTTGTGTACATTAATTTTGTGTCCTGAAACTTTGCTGAACTCATTTACTAGTTCCAGGAGCTTTTTGGATGAGTCTTTAGGGTTCTCTAAGTATATGATCATATCAACAGCAAACAGTGACAGTTTGACTTCCTCTTTTCTGACTTGGATGCCCTTGATTTCTTTCTCTTATCTGATTGCTCTGGCTAGGATTTCTAGTACTATGTTGAATAGAAGCAGTGAAAGTGGGCATCCTTGTCTTGTTCCATTTCTCAGGGGAATGCTTTCAACTTTTCCCTATTCAGTATAATGTTGGCTATGGGTTTGTCATAAATGGCTCTTATTACCTTATGTCCCTTGACATTGAATCCTTACTATGAATGGGTCCAACTGTAACTAGACATTTCATTAGACTCAAAATTTAGTGGTCATGAGATGGAAGCACAAATATTGTCTAAGACAAACACACATGCCTTCTGAATATAATTACAAGAGAGAAATTTCTGGAAAAATCTCCTAAAAAGGACTCAGTGAAATGTAATAAATAATGTTCCTAAGGATATCATTGTAGAAAGTATGTCTAACAGTTTCACTGAGCTCTTTCATTAAATGTTTTTTGTACTTGGTATTGGAGGTACTAAAACATGTAAGATAGACCTTGCTATCAAGGAATCACTGAGAAAAAGAAATATACATTAGAAAAAATCAGTGCCATTCACTAAGATAAGTTGAACAAGAGAGGGAGGGTACATAGTGCAGTGGGGCACAGAGGAGAAAGTGCTCATTCCCACTGAGTGGGCCAATGAGGCCTTCTTGGAAGAGAGAGCACCAGATCGCCTGCATTTCTTCAACAATTTGTATCAATTGTCAATTATGTGCTAGGCAAGATGTTACGTGCTAAAATTAAGATGATGAGAATAATGTCTTTGTATTTATAAGTAGACAAGGCTTTTAAGAGCATTTCAGTGAGAAAGACTCTCCCTTGTTTGTGAGTCATTCCCCGCCCCCCAACTGTGAAAGTTTAATAACAACAGATCTCTTGCTTGCCACTGCCTTCTGAAAAGGAACATGGAACAATATCAGGAACTGCATGAGATGCTCTAGCCACTGTGCAAAGCTGCCAGAGGCCTTGGGAAAGGAAGTAGATAAGAAATAGGCTTCTAGGAATGCATGGGATGCCTCTCCTTTGGACAGAGGGAGGAGTGACTGAACCAGGACAAAACAAAGACCTGAATGTTTGGCATCTAGGAAGGCCAGCAGATATTACCTCCAATTGAAATAACATGCTGGGAAATAGACATGAAAGTCATCTTTTTACAGAAAAGAAAAAAGAATATGCAACTTGGTTCCCTTACTTCTGAATAATTGAGATGAGCCAAGTTCATCCTGCTGTCAGGGTGGATATCTTGATTTTTCCAGTGACCAAACTTCTGAGATACTTCCCACTGGTAGTGAACTGTTAGGCCAAAAAAGTCAACATTAATACAAATAACTCTTCATTATTACCTATATAAATAATGTTCTAATATATTTCATTTAATATTTCCATGTGTGATTTTTTTTGCTGTATATGAAAGCAATACTCCTCGATTAGTCAGCATGCCTTGGAGGATAACAACATATGCTATTTGCAAGGAGGTACTTGGCACTAAGAGGCAGCACAGAAATATTCAGTAGAGATTCCATTAGTCTGATGCTCAAAAAGGGAGACAAGATGAACTCATAAAACAATAAAAAAATCTAAGTTACAGTCATATGATAAGTGTTATATGCACAGTATAGATAATAACCTACTGACAAAATGAAAGGAAGAAATTACTGGAGCAAGAGGAATCAAGAAAGATTTTATAAAAATTGGGAACTAAAGAGTAGGAAGAACTTAGATAGGAAGGACATCAAGCAGAAGCATTTCAGACCAGAAGAGAAAAGCTTATAAAGGTGTAGAAAAATAACTTTAAAAAAAAAGCATATGCAAATCTGGGAAGCAGAAGATAACTATTATAACACAGCTGTCAAAAGAGATCTGTCTCTGTCTGTCTGTCTCTGTCTCTCTCTTTCTCTGTCTCTCTCTTTCTCTGTCTCTCTCTCTCTCTTTCTCTCTCTACACCCACCGCCCCCCCCACCAAGCCACATACACACACAAGCATTCTTGGGAAGTTTGAAACCTTTGAGAAAGTAAATGGATGTAGATGCATAATGAAATATACATCCTTATTAACAAACATCTGCCAATATAAATTCCTTCAAAGGCATAAACGTTACCAAATGAAAACTCATACAAACAATCCTCCAGGAAAAAAATAGCTTAATGCCAAATATGTCAGTGCTGGTAGGTTAATTCTAGATAGATACGGTGCAAAATAGTAATTATCAGGGAGCTGAACCTGAATAAACCACATTCCTTTGTTAAATTCAAACCTGATTAATAGTACTAAATATCAGACTAAATCAAAATTTTTGTTACAAATACAACAGCGTTTGTTTTCACATGTTTGCTTTATATATATGCTGGAATATATTCTCTGAAACAAACTGGCATAGCATCTATTTTGGTATCAAATAGCAAATTCTACCATAGTTTTAAAAAATGTTAAATCACACACACACACACACACACACACACACACACACACACACAAATAATCTTCAGAGAAGTTAAATAAGTTGCACAAGATCACATGTCAAAACAACTCTTTATGGCTACAGAACCCTGTGCTTTAAATTATAAGAGTGAAAACCTCTTATAAAAGTAAAAATCTAAAGTTGTGTGCCAGAACCCCAGGGGAGCCTTTTGCATGCAAATGCCAGAACTAGC
Organism: Theropithecus gelada; assembly: GCF_003255815.1. Taxonomy (NCBI): domain Eukaryota; kingdom Metazoa; phylum Chordata; class Mammalia; order Primates; family Cercopithecidae; genus Theropithecus; species Theropithecus gelada. Next base: position 68,079,526 of record NC_037683.1, on the reverse strand, counting down.
CCCAGATCCACTGAATTGGAATCCCCAGAATGGGGCCCAGATGTGCAGATTATTTTTAAAAAGTATTCTTTTAAGATATTGATGCATATCCTTATTTAAGATGCTGCCTACCAAAACTACAAAACAAATGAATGCATGAATGAATGAATACATCAATCAAGAAAGGAATGGAGGCCCAAGTTTGTCACTGAAGTTCAGCAAGACAAGATAGAGAAATATTAATCTTTGTAGCTTTCTTCCTCTGCCTCACTTTCCAATGGTCCTTTAATTAATCAGAACTCTACATTGCCCGAAGGAAAATTTGGATTGTAATAGCAGGGAAAAAGACACAATTTATGTTTATTTTTGGTTTTTTCAACGAGGCTCTAGAGAATCACAACGAAAGGCCTGGAGAGCAACAGCATTGACTGGAAGAGAGTGGGAAAGCAGAGAAGGGATTGCTACCCTTCCTAGGTTGTTCATGTAGCACGTAGGCAATGGGTGGGGAAGCGGCGAGTAAGACATCTGACTAGCTCCTGCTAATATGGCACAGAATGAAATAAAATGTTGAGAAAAATGACAGTAACGTGATGTCAAAATGTGGAGGAAAAGTCAGAATGCGGAGGAAAAGGAGATTAACTCTGCCTGGTGACACTTTAAAGAATCCCTGAGGAAGTTAGCACCGGAGTTGACAGTCAATGCATATGATTTCCCATAGATAGAGAATGTGGGGAAAAGCATTCTGGACACACCTTATTTAGGCAGTGTCAGATTAGATGTAGGTAGTTTTCATCAAGCTGAACAAAGCAGATTCAAGAAGAAAAAATTACTGTATTTCTAGAACTTTTTAGTTCAATTCTCTACCACTTTGAAAGATATAAGAAATAGATAATGAAATTACTATGATTATTATTGATCTCATTCCTCATTATTTTAGCTAATTCATAATTTGTTGATGACTAGCACATCACTTTCACTCACCAGGAGGTCCCTAGCCAAGGTGCTTTAGGTGGCTTCTCATTCTCACTCTCCTCTTCTTCCCTTGCCCACCAACCCGGATCTGACACTCACAAACTGCTGGATTCTCAAACCTGTTATCTGCTTCCACTGATTCAAGTCACTAGAGTGAAAATACAATCCTCTGTTGAAATGCTCCATGCATCTGAACTATGGAAGTATAGAGCGAGTGCTCCAATCTTTGTAGTCCACTCTATCAGCAACTCATCAGTAACTAGTGGGGAAAATTTCAGGTCACATAGAACAACTGAGGAGTAGATTATGAAAGCTAAAAGGTACCTTAGAGACAATCCACTCCTCTGTTTTATTAACTATTGAATTTGAGGTTCAAAGAGGTTAATTTGTTCATATCTGGAAGCTTCTAAGGGTCAGAAGTGAAACTTGGACCTAAATCTAGGTGCAGTATTTGTATTCCATACCTGCGAAGGAAGGGAGGGGAGTGTTCAGCAGCAACACTCAGGACTGACTTTGCAGGATGCTACTTCTCCTTCTCCTACCTACTTTCCTTTAGGGCCAACTCTCACGTGAACTTGGTGCTTTTTCTTACTAATTTACTTTTCCAAATGAAGCAAAGATTAAAATCCTATACATTAACTGTGTGCAAACTGTTAGACAACAATAATTTCTTTTCTTTGAGTTCACAATATGCTATACCAGGGAGTGATTTCAGAATTGGGTAGACTCAAATTTAATGAGACTTGATTATAATTACTCAATGTTGTATTGAAAATTGCTGAAGAGGCCGGGTGCGGTGGCTCACACCTGTAATCCCAGGACTTTGGAAGGCCAAGGTGGGCAGATTGCCTGAGGTCAGGAGTTCGAGACCAGCCTTGCCAACATAGTGAAACCCCTGTCTCTACTAAAAATACAAAAATTAGCCAGGCATGGTGGAGGGCACTTGTAATCCCAGCTACTTGGGAGACTGAGGCAGGAGAATCACTTGAACCTAGGAGGTGGAGGTTACAGTGAGCCGAGATTGCGCCACTGCACTCCAGCCTGGGCGACAGAGAAATTGTCTCAAAAAAAAAAAAAAAAAAATTGTTGAAGAAATTGAAGAATCATTCCTTCCCATTATAATGGACTTAGTAAGGAGCATGAATGAGCCAAACAAAGAATTAATAAAATTTGCAGATCTATTTTTAGAAAGCCTGGCTAAAAAGTCAGGATTAAAAAATAAGAAATGACTTGGAAGAAATTATTTAGAATTTTGAACACGTCTGAAACACAGATGAATTTCTATAGGTGGAAAATCTTAAATATAATTAATACAAAAAATTATGCCAGAGGCCAGGCAAGGTAGCTCAGCATGTAACCTCAGCACTTTGGGAGGCTGAGGCGGGCAGATCATCTAAGACCAGGAGTTCGAGACAAGTCCGGCCAACATGGTGAAACCCATTTATACTTAAAAAAAAAAAAAAATAGCTGGGTGTGATGGCATACCTGTAATCTCAGTCACTCAGAAGCCTTAGGCACAAGAGTCGCTCGAAGGCTGGAGGCAGAGGTTGCAGTGAGCCAAGATTGTGCCACTGCGCTCCAGCCTGGGTGACACAGCAAGACCCTGTCTCAAACAAAACAAAACACGAAACAACCACAATTACATCAGGATAAAAAAAGAAATCTAGTCAAGCTAATCTTTGGTTGATTTATAATGTAATGTTGCAGAAAAGGGTATACTATTCAATTTGGAACTGAGACAAGAAAAATCAGTGCTAGGAACTGAGTCTAGATTTTCGGAAAAATGTAGACAAAGAAGAGCTAATTCAAAACAAGAGCAATAGAGTGATTGTATCATTTGGAGACTAATGTACCTGGAAGACAGCATGAATATTATGATCAAAGGTTTGGTTAGACAATGATTGAAGTAATAAATTATTAACAGTCATGATAAACAGAAAGGGGAAGTTACAATGAAATAAATCTAAAAAGACAAACCGAAGAAAGTTAAAGAAATGTCTACAGTGGTTACTATAGAAAAAAAGTGGTGAAATGGCTCAGAATCATAGATATGCTTCCAACCATGAATTGGAATCCTGAAATTTTGAGTTTAAAGAAAATATAAAATGATAATAGTATTATTATATGGATTTATCGAAAAATGAGTTAACCAATCAATGCCCACATCTCTTTAAATTCAGGTGTAAGGGTTTGTCCACTTAAATTGAACCTTTTTTATAGTTTCTGTTCAGTCAAAGAACATAAGCAATAGGAAATGCCCAATATATTCTTTTTTTTCTCTTTTTTTGTGATGGTTGAAGAGATACTAATCTAATGAAAATGAATCTGATCTAGAGTCTTTGGAAAATATTTATGAAGAACTATATCATATTAGTCTAATTTCAACACCAAGCTTGCCAATACTGCTTGATAATGCTTAGAGGGTTCAACATTGTCCTTTCTCCGGCCATGCCCCTCTCCCAAGGCAGGGAATCTGAGAGTCGAGGACTGTTCTCACCTGCAATATGCCACCAAGACCTGCCACTGGGCTTGAGGGAGGCCCAGGAGCAAGGGTTGCAGTGTGTGTGAAGGAGGGCAGTAAACAGAACTTGGAAGTACTGAGTAGAGCATCCGCTGGTGCATGAGGCCCCTCGTGTTGCAGGATGGAACCCTGAATAGAATGGGGGTTCAGGTCCACTCTCTTATGCCACCATGTTCCTCTGCAGAACTCTGATGAATCCAGTACTTTGAAATGTGAACCTGGTCTTCCAGATTATTATATAGTTGGTTTGTTTAAGGCTGGAAGATAGAACATAATTTAAACATTGTTAACTTGGTTTACATATTTGAAATATTTGGACATATAGTATGTGGTCTTACCCCGGGCCTGCAAAGTTTTAGAGGCAGACCTGTGTCTTGGCCCCTCTCAGGCTATGCAGGTTCCAGAAAGCAGGGACTATCTCCTATTTTTCCCTTGTCTTTTACCATATCTGACAAGATGCTCCATGCGTGTTTGGGAAATCAAAAGGAACTGAAATAGGAAAATGCAGGGACACGTGATATGAACATAGGTAGAAGATGAAGCAAATATTTCCAGCAGTTAGAATTATTATCAATCTGCCCCATTGCCTTGACTTTCCTGCCACAGAGAGAAATATTCAGGAACGTTATTCCAGACTCAGAACTAAGCCCCTGATGAACAGGTCACCACGACTGTACCTGGTGTTTTACAACCTTGCAGCCTGTTTCCTACACTGCCCAGGTCCCTGTGAAACTTCACTTAGCACGTGGTTAGAATCTCAAGGACAAGGCAGTTTGAGGTCCCCTTAGCTGTTTTTTCCCCCTCAAGGAAATCAACAGAGCTGCCAGAACTTTTAACTTCATATTTTTTAACGTTGCATATTTCAGGAAAAATTTACGGATCCTTTTATTACATTTTCCGGGACCGTTGATAATATCCTTTCAATGCACAGTTTTTACACCTTACTAAGGAAAATGGACTTTTCTCCATGGCTCCTGTATGAACCTTTGAGTCATTTCTTTCTTTTTTTTTCTTTCTTCACAGAAATTCAATCATTTAAATTCAGTTGCCATTCTTTTTAATAGAGCCACACTTAGTTCTCATCACTCTGTAAGGCATTCACAATATGCACATCAGATTAATGTGAATGCATTACACAATTCCAAAAAAAAAAAAAAATTGTGCTTCCTCATCTTGAATTTACCCTGGGAAACAATGATATATTTTTCTCTCTCTCCTACTATTTGTGTATGTTACCACATCTCAGCAGAGGGTGAACTTGGGTTGGGGTCATTATTAGCGATTTAATGAACTAGGAGCATATTTACTTTTTTATCATAATCCTGTGTTTATGAAGCTGATACTTTTTTTGTTTCTTATGGTAATTCTATAATAGTTGGCTGTCAGAGAGGATGTTTTAAAAATTCCTTTATATATAGTTACATTCTTACAAGATTTGCTTGAGCTAAGAAATACTCTTGTTGACCAACTACCCAACAAAAGACATCCAGTTCACAAATTTTCCTTGAGTCTGTTTGCCAACTATATAGGAAAACTATGTAAGCTCTCTGAGCTTCAGTTTCCATATTTTAAATGAAGTTGTCCCAACATACAAGATGGGCATTAGAGATGTCATTTCCTGTGCTGGCATGCAGTTGGTAAACAGTGTGGTCCCCTTCACCAACTACCTTCACTTCTCCCTAACAATATGCTCTGCCCCATGATAGACATTACTCTAACTTGAGTTTGGCCCTAAAGTAGAAGAAGCAAGCTTCAACTTTTTTTGAATTTTATTTCTGAATTGACTCTCTTGCAGCTGGTTGGATTCTTTGGTTATGAGGTCTGATAGATAAGTGGTTTTTCCTTTGGTATATTATTTATCATTTTCTTTCCTGCTTTTGTCAAAAAGAAGACGTTTCTTTCTTCTCTATAGCAGATGGTAATAGCAATTAGCTATTACATAGCAGTTACAATCCCGACCCTCAATAGCTGTCAAGTCCCGCTGTGTATCGGAACTGGATGGAAAATGATCTGGATGTTGCAGTTGGTGTGCACTTGCCCACAGCAGTCCCACCTATCAAACACAGATTCACCAGGTGACTGCCCCCAAAATTGGCCTGGCAGAACACAAAGAAATATTCTAACATGAGGTCTTCTCTTTTTTTCTATCCATTTCAATAAATTATAACGTGTAGATACTATCCATCCCCCTTATTACTACTTAAAATTTTCCTGATACCTGACTTTACCAATAACACCAAAAGTTTCTGCCAAAATACTTTCTGATGATAAGTTTATCTGGAAATAACATCTCAGAATGTATCCTCTTTTGTTTGTGAAAATTCCTCATTATAGTAAGATGATGATATAGGCATTATCTAGGTCTGGCTTGAGTGTCTGCTAATGTTAATTCCAAATTATTTTATTGTGTATTGATTACAAACAAAGAGTATAATGTTGTTTCTGGCTTTATACATAATCTGGTAAATTTAGTTTAACCATATACTTAATGTTGATTGAATGGAAGAATAAGACAGGTCTTTTCTATCTCTCCACTTCTATACATGCTGTCAGTAGACAGGGAGGAAGTTTCTGTTCTATGCGTTATTGTACAGTTACTACTTTTAGAAAATGGGGTCCCATCTTTCTCCTGTGTAATTGTCATCTTCACATATCTTACTAATTAAGTGGCTAATTCGCCTCAATTGATTTCTCAAATCTTTCTAGGTCTTTTTGTCACAACAAGGGAATACATTTAAGTTGATCCATCTTTTTTTTCCACAGCTTTATTTAAATATAAATGAAAAAAATTGTATATATTTAAGGTGTACAATGATGTTTGAATATATGTGTATATATTTTCCATTCTTTTTCTTTTTTTGTGTAGTGAGAATGATTAAGATATACCCTCTTAAAATATTTCCAATATATTCTATGGTTTTGTTAACTATACTCAGCACGCTGCACATTAGATCTCGAGAAAGCATTCATCTTGCATAACTGAAACTTTGTACCCTTTAATCAACCTTTCCTGGCAACCACTCTTATACTCTCTGCTTCTATGAGTTTGATTATTTAAGATTGCACATATAAGTGAAATAATGCAGCATTTGTCTATGACTGGCTCATTTCACTTCACATAACGTTCTCAAGTTTCATCCATGTTGTCACAAATGGCAAAATTTTCTTCTTTTTTTTTTAGGTCTAGTGGTATTCCATGGTATATCTAGATATACATCACATTTTATTTATCCATTCATCTGTGGCTGGACATTTACATTGTTTCTCTATCTTGGCTATTGTGAATAATGCTGCAGTGAACATGGGAGTGCAGATATCTCTTCAACAAACTTATTTCATCTCCTTTGATTATATACCCACTAGTGGGATTGCTGGATGTTATAGTAGTCTTACTTTTAGTTTTTTGAGAAACGTCCATACTGTTTTCCATGATGGCTGCATTAATTTACATTCCCAGCCATAGTATACAAGGGTTCTTTTATTTATCTTCCATCTTTTTGATGATAGATATTCTAACAGGTGTAAGTTGGTTCATCTTTTTTTTTGAGACGGAGTCTCACTCTGTCACCCAGGCTGGAGTGCAATGGTACAATCTTGGCTCACTGCCAGGTTCACGCCATTCTCCTGCCTCAGCCTCCCCAGTAGCTGGGACTACAGGCTCCCGCCACCATGCCTGGCTAACTTTTTTGTATTTTTTTAGTAGAGACGGGGTTTCACTGTGTTAGCCAGGATGGTCTCGAAGGTTGGTTCATCTTAATGAACGACTGTGATAAATAATGTAAGTCTATATCCCTGGCTTTTCCAATTTGGGAAGAATCACAGTAATCTGAATCCCAACCAACTGGACCAAAATAAGCCTAGGTTTTCCTCATGTTTTTTACCCCAGATATTTCTAAGATTCTCCCCAAGAAAATTCACGTCCATTTTTCCAATCCATTCTTATCGCTTCTTGCCTCCTAGTCTTAGGTGAATGTGTTGGAGCATGACTACTGTATTTGGGATTTGGCCTTCCCAATCCTCATTTATTACCCAATAATAGACAATGGAAGTGTCTGTTTCTTTCATGGCCATCTCCATCTCTTATCCTCTTATCCACAAGGATAATCTTCCTCAGGATTTCCACTAGGGCAAATTTTCAGAACTCCATAATTAGATATCAGTGTAATTCCCAAAAATGAACTCTTTAGTCTTCGATAAATCCACATATATCACTTCAACATTGTAATCTACTTTAGAATGAGGTGAACGTATATCCCTACATCCTTATGCTGTCTCGTGTACAATGCTATAGCAAGGATAACAGATATAATTTCTAATAATAAAGAATAAATTTCAGAGTAATTGTCTCTAAGTACATATTTAGGAAAGAAACCATTTTCAGAATGAAACTTAGACTTCTACCATCAACCCCTTACCTGCTGACTTTGGCATAAGTCACACTGTGAGACACTTGACCCTTTGGAGACCCATCCACCCTCAAAAAAGATCTGGCAAAGAGTTCTGGCTGTCACTTCTGCATGTGATGCCCAGTCGACAAAATATGTTTAAATGCACGGCTTGCCTCCATGTGATAAAAGGCATTTTGGCATACGACTCTATAGAAAATGGGGCACCAATTAGGCCTTGGAAATCCATGACCATCAAGAAGGGCAAATTCTGCTCTTTCAAAACATAAGCTCCTCACTATTTATTTGCCAATGGATTGGGCATTACAACACTAGACAAATGACATACTCAAATATGTATTGTTTTTTTGTATTCACTGTTGTTTTTTGACTTTTTTAAAAAAACAGAATTAAGAAATTCAGGTCACATGAGTAGGTTGGATATTTTCTGCAGTTGAACTAGTTTGTTGCTTATTTGTATTTAGAAGGCTAGAAACGGAAAAGAGTAGCATTGAATTGTGAACATTTCCAGGAGAGTTAGAGAGGGCCCTAACCTATTCAGTTGTTATCTCTTCAGGAAGACAGATCTAATGCAGGGGTTGGCAAACTCATGGCCCACAGATCAAATTGACTTTGTTGTTTCTGTAAGTAAAGTTTTATTGGAACGTACCCATGCCCATTCATTTACATGCTGTCTATGGCTGCTTCCACACTACAATAGCAGAGGTAATTTGTTGCTATAGAGACTGTATGGGCCACAAAGCTTAAAATATTCAGCCCTTTATAGAGAAAGTTTGCTGACCACTGATCTAGTGTAGAGCTATCTTTCTTGTGAAAATATTTTATAAACTTTCTAGTGAAGTTGGAGATAAATATATACTTCTATGTAAAGAAGTTAACACTTAGAGATTAGATCATCTTACTACATTCCTTCTACTAAAGTCAAAATGAGGATCTATAAAGACTTCAAGTGTTGCCTGTGCATGTGCTGATGGGACAGTTGATTTTTCTCATCTCAGTCTGTTGTGACACAGTTGCCCCAAGGAAATGCTCTTAGTTTCAGTCATACTAAAAGTGAAAATCATAAGGCCCACTGCCTGCTAATCACGTTGCCTAAAAAAAAGTGAGAGAGAAGAAAACCTTTAAAACAAGAGACCCTTTTCCTCTAATCATCTTTCTCTTTAAGTGGATTGTTTGAGAGATATTAAAATAACCGAAGCAGCCTGGAGAATCCAACTTAAAAAACGCATAAACCCAGCGTGCTCAAAGTTCAAAAGGTCTATTGCATAGTCACTATTAATCTCTCTATACATATTTTATTTAACCTTCTGTAAATATTGTCATTGTAAAGTGCTTTGGACAGGCTAATGCACTAGGATGTTTTGCTAATGGAAACAGAGACAATAATGCAGAAAGCAATCATAAGACGGGAAGAGGAGGAGGCAGATGAAGGAAAGAGCAGACTGAAGGCAGAGCCCGGGTTGTCTGGGAGAGGTGATGCCGGGACACTGCGTGGAGCTGACTTCTTCATTAGCAGAGGCTGGAGCCACGCCAGAGCATTCCAAAGGACTACAGTCTGCTTTAAGAGCCCATCAGTTCCCCCTCCCCATTCTCCTTCTCTCTCTCTTTCTTTCTCTCTTTCTTTCAGTGAGCTTTAAAAGAAAGAGCATAACGTTATTTTCCCCCTACGTTATAATGTACTCCTTTCCATTGGAAAATCAGTACATAAAATTGGCAAATCTCTTTTAATTCTGGATAATCAGAGAGTAACTTTCCATTTAGTCATCTACAATGTTTGTTAATGAGAGTCGTAGCTTTGAAGCTCTTCCTGTTTTTATGATTTTGTTCCTCCATGGTGTGTGTAATTGGTTGTTCTAAAGGATGTGGTATCCATCTTCCTACTTCCTGTCATTCCTAAACAGCCTCACAAGACTACATCCTCAAGGGTGCTGGGGATACCATTTTCCTGTTTCATTTCAAGAGCAACACCGCCATTGCTTGAACTGGTAAAGCATTTGCTTCCTTCTCTCTCTCTCTTTTTATCCTTCCCTCTCCTCCATCTTCCTCTTTTTCTCTCCCTTACTCTTTTATTGTTGTTGATGTGTTTCCCACACCAAAAAACTGCCTCCAGGACTGCCTAAGTCCATGTTGGCAGGCTTCCGTTTGTGGTGCAGGTGTGCAGAGCCCTCCTCCGTGTCGTCGCCACAGCAACCTAGGGCTCTAATCTGCTGAATATGAAAAGAAGAAACAGAAAGAGAAAAGCCATCCACCCCCTTCTGCTCCATCCATGAGTCCAAAAGAGGGATACCGTCTCCAAGCATTCCTGATAATCCCCCAGCCATTGCCCAGGCAACAGTCACAGGGAACTGGCGCGGCCTGGGGCGAGAAAGCAGTCCCTGTCTCAAGCTCAGACCTCCTCCTCCTCCTCCCTCTTCTCCTCCTCCTCCATTCCTCCCACCCTGGGTCCCCTATAGGCCACTACAAACCTCCATCCCACTTCTGGCCTCCCTGCCCCATACCCTCCAGCCAGTGGGTCATTAACTCACAGACAAGGCAGAGTGTGGGGGGAGTATATGTCATATTTTTCTTCTAATGGTGCTGAAACAATACTCTTGTGTGTATGTGCATGTATGTGTGTGCACATATATTCATATATGTGTGCATGCATGTGTATGTGTATTTTAGGAGATTTTCATCCTAGTTACCTTTCAGATGAACTGTGTTTATGAGCTGGAAAGGACGAGTTGGACAGAGAGTTTTTCTTATCGAAGCTAGTAGTTTGAAAAAACAGTCCTTTGCAGGTTCCACGACTTCAACTGTTTCTGGGTTGGAGGAGGATTTTCAGAGCCCTTTGCTCTCTAGTGCCCATATCCAGCAGTGAAAGCTCTCATTTGTCTCCCCACCATCATGTTGATGCAGCTGGGTTTGACACTGCTTACCTCAGCAATTTTTTTTTTTTTTTTTTTTTAGTTGAAAGACAGAAGGCTTCCTTGTGATCCCAGCCTTTTCCTATCAAATGACACTCAGCCATGGTTTGGGTGACTTATTTACTGGCAGCGGACCAGTAAAAACAAAAATGAACGTTCACAACTAATAAATCCTTGAGCTTAGATAGCTACAGCAACAGTGGTGGGATTACATCAAAATGTTCAGCCTGATACCACGGGGCTCCCAGGCAGTGTGGAACCTAATAAGTCAGGGGTAGGAAAAGGGGGTAAAACAAGGAACAGAGAAATTTTTTATACTCTGGGTCTAAGGTACACTCAGAAACTTTGAGTTTGAATGATATCATGTGCTTTCTTGGTTGGGGACTTTAAAAATGGGGAGCAGGGTACACTGTATTTGAGTCATTGGAATGGGAGGCAGCTATGCTTGCTACCTTTTTCTTTCATTCTTGGAAATTAAACCACACACATCTTCAGCATGATGAAGGAGGCCAGCCTAGATGGACTAGACAGCAAAATCACAGCTTTCTCAGCTGCACTGAAAGAAACTATTTTTATAGAGGACATGAGGTCAAGAATGTTTAGCAAACAAAATTGAATGTCATCTACTCCTAGATAATTCTCCAAGGACCTTCCTCCTCCCAGGCCCTTACTGAAAGTGAGGGCATCTCTTTCAGGCTAGTATGATAATATTTTTATTTGTTTTGGAATTGATCTTTTGGACGGAAGCACATTTTTTTTTCATTAGTATAAATTCAGAAAACTCTAACCACAAAGCCATTGACTTTAGCTAATGTTTTCTCACTTACTCCCTCTATGACTTCCTCTAATTCGATAGGTAACTATACTTTCTGTGATGACTAACTATTGATTCAGCTTTTGTAATGGTTGAGCTTTTCCATACAGAGCTCAATCTCTGGGTAGAAATGTGGATAACAAATGGGGACAACTTTAACCATAACCCCGGTGTTTAGTTTATGTGTTGCTAAATATTAGACTATTTGGAAATATGATTGATTGATTTTACTCTTTAAGTTTTGGTTTTGGTTTCATGACTCTCAGACAGTGATGGAGGACACTTACCCGATGACGAATGAAATCACACCCACCCAGTAGTTCTGTCTATTTGTTATAATGCAGAAAGAAACACTACTTTTTGTTTTGGTTTGGTTTGGCTTTGCCATTGTCATACAACGAGGCTCTGATGGCATCTGAGTACCTGGAAATTGCCTATGGAAAGTAGGTCATTTGATCAAGTTGCTTTCCAAAGTACCTGATTAAAAGGCATCTTATACAATTCTGCAGAGCTCTGTGTAATTATCTTTGAAGGTTCTTCCATTGCCACTTAAAAAAATGGCTGGGATAAAACCAGAAAAATGAAATATATAAAGGATAATTCTGCCATCTGAAGGTGTTTAGAGTTCTTACTGTCTACCAAAGACATTGCTGCTTCAAATTCTTTCGTTAGTTCCCAGGAAAGTAACATAATCGCTCTGTGGTTGAATCTAGCTATATTATTCTCCCTACCCTAGAGATATTGCCTATAGTCATTTTCTCTAAGGCAAATCAAGTATTGTTTGAATGCTATTTTGAAATCCTTAGGAAAAAAGCATTATGTATTCAAATCATCTTCAAATTCTGTTTAATTCCTAGAATCCTTATTTCGCTTCCTCTTTATCTGTGATTATACCCATATGTTAGGGGCACCTAGTATGTGCCAGACACTATCCTGTGCTCTCAGAATTCAAAGAGCTTGTGGTCTAGATGGGGATGCAGGAGGAGAGTAAGTAATGGCTAACTTTTATTGAATCCTTACTATGTGGCAGGTACTGTTTTAGTATTGCATATGTATTCATTCATTCAAGCCTCAAAACAACTCCATGAGGTAGGTAACAATTATCCCGTATTCCAGAAGCAAAACTAAGGTAAAGAGAGGCTGAATTACTCTCCTCAAATCACATGCTATATTATTTTTAAAGTAGCGTTTGGAAAATACATGACTGCATCATGTTTGTAACTCACCGAGTCCAGTATCCTCAATACATAGTAAATAAGCAGAAGCCTTCCAGATAAAAAAGGGAAGGGAATTTAGAGCCCCAAGATTAAGCCCTGACATCATCTCAACCTCTCAGGGTTGCAAAGAACTCTCACTGAGGTGATGGATAATAGCTTGCAGTAAAAATGTTTTGGAGGGTGTCTCTGTGTAGTGCTGCTCATATATCATTCAACTTAGTTGCTGAAAAATTGGTTTTAGGTTGTTTTAAATGTAAATGAGTTAATATTTCTAATGTGCTTGGAGAAGTGCTCTTAGAAGAGGACAGTGGTATATGGTACAGGTTTTAAAATAAAACTAAGAAACAAACTTAGTTGGGGGTTATATGATAAGTGAAAAAAAAAAAAGTAATGACAGAGACGTAACTCTAGCTGCACTGTAAAACACTGAGAGAGAAAAAGCCTTGTGAGAGTCAGGAAATGGAAGATGTAATGTGGGTGACAAGAGAGTCCTTCCTCAAGTCAGTCAGAGCTGCATCAACCGTATGTGAGTGACAAAGGCTAGACTGGTGGTCAAAGCAAACGTTAAATAGTAAAGTAAGGTGGTGACACAATCATATCTGTGTTTCATTGAGTAAGGTAATTTCTGTAGCAATGCAAAGGATGAAAAGGAGATTAGACAGCTGTAGCAGAAGCTCTAATTTAAATACCATTGCAAAATCCAGATGAAAAGATGCTGCTGCTGCTGAAGTGGCAATGAGATTGGAGGTGGGAAAACTTGGAAAGACATTTAGGAAATAGAATCCAGAGAACATTGTCCTTGATCGGATGATGAATGAGGGCCCCGATAGTGTGATGACAAGAAGATGAGACCTTGGTTTGGGGCATAGATGACTAGTATATGATGACATTCACTGAGAGAAAGATATTTGGGAGGCAGAGTGTTGAGCTAGTTTTAGGCATGTTGAGTTTATAGTACCGAACATCTGAGAGAGAATGAGACAGGCAGTTAAAGACACAGTCTATATCCCAGGAAGAGACAGATTTTGGAGTCATGCATACAAGGGGGGTTATTTTAAGAGATGGGAGTATATGGGGACACCAAGATAAAACAGAGATGGAGAGAAGAGATATGGGAGCCAAGGACAGAACTTGGGAACTCAGGGAAAACCTCCTGGGCCCACTTTAAAGAAGATTGCAGACAATAAAAGAAGCCTGGTCAATTAAAAAAAAAAACAAACAAAAAGAGAACTAAAAGACTCTTCTCAAGTCAAAAGTACTGTTGCTCTGTAATTCCTTCCTGCAGCTTCCAATCCATCATCAGAGCTAATCTACATTTTGAAACCATCAACCAATTCTCTGATAATGTTGGTCTTGAGACTTCACGAGCTCAAAGGCATCTTGGCACTGTCAAGCTTTTGAAACATAACTCAGTACCTCAACTTTGTAGAGGTCACTGAGAACATTCTCCTGCCTGAAAGCTTAGGTGCTATCAATCACTGATTAAAAAATGCCATCTCTTGAAAAGGCTGGCTCAGCAGAGGGGCTGAGCACAGTCTTGATGAGGAGAGAAAATGAATCCTAATTACTACCTTTGTGATCCTAGAGTTTGGTTTTAAGAAATACAGAAAGACCATCTTCTGTTTACTTACCTCTCCTTACTCAATTGTTATAGGATAATATTTAGGCAGCTTATTAGTAGAATCACTGCAGGATGCAGTAAACTCCCCTTACCAGAGTATATCTTGAAAAGTGTATTCAACCTCCCAAAATACAATATTAAAACAACAACAGGAATAAAAATGCACCCTCTATGTGTTTCATTTATAATGGGCCAAATTGAAAAAAAATGCTAATTGGAATGTAATACTCCCCAAATTATTATGAAATGAGATGCTCTACCAGAGTTTATTTTAGTTTTTTTTTAATCCTTAGTAGAAGCAACCATTCGTTCTGTGTTAAAGTCATCACTTTGGAGCAGATATTGAGTGACCCTTCTTAATTCTGTAGATATAAGGAAAGCAGGCTGTTGGCCCTGGGGAAAAAGATGTATGTTACTTTTTTGTCTGACTTAATAAATAAGCACTTTTTTCCCCCTAGTGTACAGACTACTGGGAAGGAAACAGGCAAATTCAAGTAAGGAGGAAGGCCCAATAAACCCCCAATGTCATCTTCTTGAACTTGAAATGGTAAAGATCTATGAATCAGACTAGAGTTGCCCTTACTCAGGATCCTAAAATAAAGTTACCTTAAGGTGGTAGTTTTCAAGTAGGCTGGTTTTGTCCCCTAGGAGACATTTGGCAGTGTCTGGAGACATTTTTGGTTGTCATAACTAGGGAGGTGGTGTTACTAGGATCTACTTGGTAGAGGCCAGGGATGCTGCGAATCATTCTATAATGCACAGCACAGTGCCCCAAACAAAGAAGGAAACTGCCTAAGTTGTCAATAGTGTTGAGATTGGAAACTCTGCCTTAAAGGTAGAAAGATACAGAACTCATGGACTGATTCTGAAACTGTCAGGAGAAAGAAAGGAGAATAATGGCTTTGGTACATGAGTGGCGTTCTCTGAAGCCAGTTTTGTCCCATTTCTTTGTGTCTGACCAGTGTCCCAAGCAGCAGCACTCTTGGGAATAAAAACAAATGGTAATTAAGGCTGTCACTGTTGCATGTGTGTGTAGCTAACTTAATTACAACCCAAAGGGATCATACTTACTCTGTGCTCTGCATACAAACTTTGAAGATAACTTTGAATCTTTACCATGAGACTCAAACCTTTTTGAGTGGAAGTACCTCATGCCCTTTAATAGTTGCTGGGTGATAGAAGTAGCAATTTTGGGTTTGGCCCAGTTGCTGGAGATTCTCCATCACTGAAAGTAATGCTAGAAAGTAGGGTCCACTGACATGGTTTGGCTATATCCCCACCCAAATCTCATCTCAACTTGTAATCAAATTGTAGTCCCCATGTGTTGGGGAGGGACCTAGTGGGAGGTGATTGGCTCATGGGGATGGTTTTCCGCATGCTGGTCTCATGATATTGAGTGAGTTCTCACAAGATCTGATGGTTTTATAAGTGGCAGTTTCCCCTGCTCTTCTCTTTTATGCTGCCTTGCAAAGAAGGTCCCCGCTTCCCTTTCTGCCATGATTGTAAGTTTCATGAGGCCTCCCTAGCCAGGCAGAACTGTGACTCAATTAAACCTCTTTCTTTTATAAAATACCCTGTCTCAGGTGGTATTTTTCTGTTTTGCATTTAAAATTATTTCATTTTATTATTTTTTTATTTCCATAGGTATTTGGGGAACAGGTAGTATTTGGTTGCATGAGTAAGTCCTTTAGTGGTGATTTGTGAGATTTTGGTGCACCCATCACCAGAGCAGTATACATTAAATTCAATTTTCAGGTGGCATTCTTTACAGCAGTGTGAAAACAGACTAATACACCCACTCAACATCAAACAATGGGTGTCAGCACCTTACCCAAGAACTTAAAAGGAGTCACTTTGCTTCATGTACTGCTCACCAAGCTACTTCTGTTTGGCAACCAGCTCTATTGCATTTTGCTCACCAAGAGAGAACTAAATCAGCCTGGAATCTCTTGTGCCTCTCACACTACTCCCCATACCCACACATCTACCACCAACCCCCATGAATGTATACCAGGGAAGACATGAGGACCCAAACATATCCTAGAACCTGACACAGACATGACAGTTTTTTTTCCCAGCAGTATAGAAAAGACCAGGACAATTGCAGTGGGCTATGATACCCTCTGCCTTTGCATGAACAAAAACACCAGAACATTATTTTAAGATATTGGAGCCAGAGGGAGCCCTAAAGAGCGTTTGGCTTGACTGGGCACAGTGGTTCACGTCTGTAATCCTGGCACTTTGGGACACTAAGAAGGGCAGATTGCTTGAGTTCAGGAGTTCGAGACCAGCCTGGGCTGGTGAAACCCCATGTCTACAAAAATATAAAAAATAGCCAGGCATGGTCCTCATGCCTTTAGTCCCAGCTACTTGGGAGGCTTAGGTGGGAGGATTGCTTGAGTCTGGGAGGCAGAGGTTGCAGTGAGCCAAGATCACACCACTGCACTCCAGTCTGGGCAACAGCGTCAGACCCTGTATCCAAAACAAAACAAAACAAAACAAAAATATTTGGCTCAGTCGTCCCAAGGTGGTACATGTTAAACAGATTTTAGGTGCTACATGAATAGGGCTTTAAATAACATGAAATCCTATGAGTTGATGAGTATGTTAATTAGCTCAATTGTGGTAATCATTTTACTATGTATATGTATATTAAAACACCACAATTGTACACCTTAAATATATGCAATTTTTAGTCACATATTCCTCAATAAAGCTCTTAAAAATAACATTAAATCCACAGTAAGAGACTTAGTACTTTTCAATTCTGTTTCAGTCTTTCTAGTTATGATTAAATCTCATAATACCAAGTGGCAATAGAGAGGGGGTGGGGTTTGAATTCTGACTATGCTGCTTGTAAATTAACTTGTGACCCAATCCTGACCAAAGAGAAGTTGAAGACTTCTGAGGAATTCTTAGATTTTTAAACTCGAAAGCTTATACCTTAAGCTTCTCTATTACATTGCTATCCTGACTAAATAAATTATATAAAGGCTGGGGGACCCTATCTTGTCCTCCACTGCATGTTTAGGTCTAGGCATATCTGGCACTGTTGCCATCTATAGGCACTTAATACATATGTGTTGAATGAACATTTTTTAAAAACATATCCATTATTGACCAAATATCTATTTTCATTTTAATGATGGTTTTACAGTATATAGATTTTCTCCCAGGCTAAATGTGAAATCATGAAGTAGACTCAGTCATTTTTCTCACTGCATTTTTGTTTTTAATAGATTTGGTGAGATGTAGTTGATGGGAAATAAACTACACAAGTTTAAAGTGTACAGTTTGACATGCTTTAACAGATGTATACACTTGTGAAACTTCTACCATAATCAACATAATGACTGTATCCATTATCCCCCAAATTTGCTGGTTCTCCTTTGTAATCATCCTCTCTCTGGTGAAATATCTGTTCAAATGTTTGTCCATCTCCATTGTTTTTTGGAGAATACTGACTCCACAAGCATGAATAGATTCCATGCTATTTTGGATATTTTGGGTACCTTTTTTCACTTCATAGAAGCAGTGCTTTTCTCTTTTTCATAATTAAGTTCACCCTTCCAGACTCACATCAAATATTATCTTCCCTATGAAAATGTTGTAAGGTTTTGTAGTCAGAATGTATTGTTTCTCTGAGCTTTAATAGTGTATATATTGCATTATAATTAAGTTACTGCATGTCTGTCTTATCCTTTACCCATTTCCCAGAAGACATTGTAAATATTTTCAGAATAGGACCACTTATTATTTATTTTTACAGTCTTTGTGCCTAACACAGAATCTAGTATTGAAATCTATTTTTGATAAACATTCATACTTGGTATCTGCATTGGTGCCTGCCTGCCTGCCTGCCTTCCCTCCTGCCTTCCTCTCTTCTTCTCTTCCTCTCTTCCTCTCTTGATGGAGTCTCTCTTTGTCGCCCAGGCTGGAGTGCAGTGGCGTGATCTCAGCTTACTGCAACCTCTGCCTCCTGGATTCAGAGGATTCTCCTGCCTCAGCCTCCCGAATAGCTGGGGTTACAGGCACATGCCACCACATGCTGCTAATTTTTGTAGAGGCAGGGTTTCTTCATGGTGGCCAGGATCATCTCAAACTCCTGACCTCAGGTGATCCCGCCCACCTCAGCCTCCCAAAGTGCTGGGATTATAGGTGTGAGCCACTGCACATGGCTGCCTGGCACTGTCTTTTTTTTTTTTTTTTTTTTTTGAGACAGAGTGTCACTCTTGTTGCCCAGGCTGGAGTGCAATGGTGTGATCTTGCTTCACCACAACCTCCGCCTCCCAGGTTCAAGCGATTCTCTTACCTAAATAAAAGCAAAAATATTTCTAGCTTGGTGAATGTGTGATTTTTGGTTTGGTTTTTGCCATTAAAGTTTGAACTTGCATAAGAGTATTTAGAGACAATCAAAACTCTTAATTTCTGCCCAGGAGAAAAACAAAAACAAGGTAGAACTGTAAAAGTGCATGGCACAAAGCTAAAAGGCAGTCTCTCCTCTGTTCTCTTGGCTCTAGCAAACTTGGGGTTACAGACAGGAGGCAGTTCAGCAATAGCTCACCCTAAGGCATTGCCAAAGATGCCCTTAGCAAGAGAATGGATTGCTTGTTAGGGCAATTTTAAGGGGATATGAGTGAAACTGAAAGGAGGTACTCAAATAATTCCTTGTGCAACCTCAAAGGGTCGCCACAATTCCCCTGTGTTTAAGAGGGACCCCCACATCCAGGAAAAAAGATCCCAGCCTGTGGAAACAACCCAAGCCAAAGCATGAGGCTCCCCAGGGGAGGGCCCAGCAGGAAATGCCTCTTTGCTTTGCAGTAGAGTCCAACACTTCAAGTTTTCAGAGATACGTGTTTGTGGTTTACCTAAAGGTGGAGAAATTCTACTTTGGACCCACACCTTAAATAATTAGCCTTCCCAGTGGTCAATTTTGCAATTAGGCTAAAATGTTTACCGTCAAGTATATGGCATGCGGATTTAACAAGAGAAATTTTCCATAATTCGAGTCTAGAAAAATTATTCCTAATCCAGATGTGAGAGAAAATAAATTGAGAGCATAAAATATTTTAACTGTAGTCCCATGATAGGCCAAACCCAATATTATGGTGAGCCAGGGCCCCCTGTTGCAGCAAAGTACTTTCCTGCATGAAGTAAATAACTTCTTCCTAAGCATGAAATGTTGCTCTCCAGAGGGTATTTTAGTTGCCTGGAGTTTCTGTAAGATTGAGATTGTTTAGTAAGTTTGAGTTGAATTTTGTTTCTTTTTCCATCTCTCAGGCTCTAGTCTAAATAATACTTATCCAGTGCTTTTTTAAACATAACAAATCCTGTTCAATTTGATTCTTCATAAATGTTGCAAATTATCTTACTGAAGCTAAAAAAAAAGTACATTTTTAAAAGATAGTCAAGAGTTAAGGGAGGAAAACAAAAACACCTAAACTAAAGCAGGTATAAATAGGAATCTTTGCAATAGTTTTAAGATTTAAGAAGTTTGAGTTTATTTCCACCTGCTGTTGTCTCAGTGGGAGATAAACTTCCAAGGAAATAGCTGCCTTGGAGGGTGACAAAGGAGAGAAAGGACTATGCTAGAAATCTCCCACTGGAGAGGACATTCTTCAGCCTCCAAAGGAAGCGTCTCTTATTTGTTTATGCTGTTTTGCTAAAAGACATACAAAGTGAATTAAGAATTTGCAGACTGGGTGCGGTGGCTCACGCCTGTAATCCCAGCACTTTGGGAGGCCGAGGTGGGCAGATCACTAGAGGTCAGGAGTTTGAGACCAGCCTGGCCAACATGTCTCTACTAAACAGTCTCTACTGAAAATACAAAACATTAGCTGGGCATGGTGACTGGTGCCTGTATCCAGCTACTCGGGAGGCTGAGGCAGGAGAATCGCTTGAACCTGGGAGGCAGAGGTTGCAGTGAGCTGAGATGGTGCCACTGCCCTCCAGCCTGGGTCATAGAGCAAGACTGTCTAAAAAAAAAAAAAAAAAAAAAAAAAAAAAAATTTGCTTCCAGAAAGTTTATATTTATATGACGTATATACATCACACAATTAGTCATTTATGTTAAATTAAAATATTTAAAAATCTAAATTAAAATATAGATTTAAAAAATCTAGTGTGTGAATAGAATGGGAGGAAACTAAAAAATTGAGCACATAGATGTTTCATAATTCCTCAATTATAAGTAGCATAGTAAACCTAAGAAAATAGCGTTGTTTTTTCTCAGTAATAAAAATTATTCTAACTGATACGTTTTCATATTTGTAATAGCTGTCAAGAAGCCCAGTTTAAAATTTGAAGGCCGCCAAAGTTAAAGCTTGGCAAAGGCACATTAATCACATTTCTTTATTCACTTTGTTTTGTTCTTTGTCTGCTCTATTTGTCAGTCATTGGGAGATGTATCAAACTCTTGAACTAGAAGTGTGAATTTATCAACCACTCTGCAAGATCTTGCCAATTTTGCTTTGTATATTTGACATTTGCATTGTTAAGTATTTACAAGTTTAGAATTATTATATTTTCCTAAAGATTTAACAAGAACTGACTCTTACAAAGTAATTACTGTACAACTCACATAATCTAAATATGTTACATACATTAACTTATTTTAGTCATTACAATAACTCAGGTGTTATTATCCCAATTTTATGGCTGAGGAAAAGTTTGGAGAGTTTAAATAACTTATTCAAGTTCTCAGTTCCTGGCAACGTCAGGATTTGTACCTAGATATTATGGTTCCTAAAAACGTGTCCTTTACCTATATACTGTACTGTCTCCCTATCTTCCTGTTATTATCTATTGGCCCTTTTCATCACTATGAATGCCTTTTGGCATAGTTTGTATTGTCTGATATTATTATAGCCACGTAAAAGAAATCCAAACTTTGGCAGCCCATGGCTGCTAAGTGGATTACACAGGCATCCAGAATTCAGCTTCCACAGCTTGTGACCTCAAGGAAACTCATAGTCTAGGAGAGCTGCTGAAGTTCCAGCCAACACAAATGTATTGCATTTCAGAAAAAAGAAAGGCAGAAGAATACAAAATACTTGTCCATTTAAAACTGTGCTCCCTAATATGATAGCCACCAGCTGTATGTGGCTATTGAGCGTTTGAAATGGAGACAGCCTAAACTGAAATGTGCTGAAAGTGTAAAATGCACACCAGAATTTCAAGATTTCATACAAAAAATATGGAAATTAACAGTTTATTATATTGATTTCATGTTGAAATAATATTTTGGACATATTGGTTTATATAAAGTACATTATTAAAATTGAGAGTCCAGGCATGGTGACTCAAGCCTGTAATCCCAGCACTTTGGAAGATTGAGGCAGGAGGACTGCTTGAGGCTAGGATTTCAAAGTTGCAGTGAGTTATGATAGCGCCACTGCACTTGAGCCTAAGTGACAGAACAAGACCCTGTCTCTAAAATTAAAAAATTTAACCTGTCTCTTCCTACTTTTTTAAGGTAGCTGCTAGAAAAAATTAAATTACATACCAAGTTTTCATTTGTGGCTCACTTTATATTTCTGTTGGACAGTGATTTAAAGAGCTTCCTTGGAATTCCCATCCAACAACTTCTACTTACTTTTTACCAGCAAGAATTTAGCCCCTGGATAACTAATAATGCAGACTACAGAATGTGGCCCTCTAAGCCTATGGTTACTCCTAACTGTTCTTAAGGGAGCATTGGAGAATGGAGACTTGGGGAGAGCCTCCTTTCCCTCAACCCCTGTAACCAGTGGATTGATTAGGATTTAATTTGCTTTTGCTCTTCTGCTTATTTGGTATGTATATACTCTTTTTCTGCACTGTCAGTGAAATCTGAAGAAGCATACCTGAATGAATAAAATCGAAAATGTCTCTAGCCTCTTCCCAAAAATGAAAGAATATTTAAATGTTTTCACTTGGATTATTTACTTTACTTCCATTTTGCATGTGACTATAGTCTAGTATTTTGTTTCTATCATGCTTTACACTACCAAAAGATTATTACTTAGACTTACCCACATGCTTACCAATTTCTATGCCTGATATTATTATTATTTTGCATTTCACTCCTTTCTTCTAGTTCAGTTTTCTTCCTTTAGTATTCTTAGGGTGATCTATTAGGGATAAATTATTGAATTTTTTATTTCATTGAAAATGTATTTTTCTAGTGTATTTGAATGATAATTTATCTAGCTATTTGATAGTAATTTACTTTCAACATTCTCTAAGTCTTTCATTTTGGAATTCCTATTGGCTATATGTTAGACTATTATCTGTTACCCTAATTATCTCTTAACTGCTTTTTGAAATTTTCTATCTGTGAAACTCCATATGCCACATTGTTGTTCTTGGTTCAGAATGATCTTCTACTTTACAAATTCTCTTTTAAGCTGCCCAATTCTCTTTTACTCTCGGCTGATTTTCTTTTTAGTATGAATGTTGAGTTTTCAGTGTTTATAGTCATGTAACCAGCTTCATTATCAAGATACAGATTTCTGCCATCCCCCCAAATTCCCTTATGTGGCACCTTGGAAGTCAATATCTTCATCTCTACCGTCCCGAGGCATCTCCTTATCTGCTTTGTGCCTTATAGTTTTGCCTTTTCCAGGATACCATAAAAGGGATCATACAATATACAGCTTTTTGTGTCTGTCTTCTTTCACTGGCATAATGCTTTTGACATTCATTCATGTTGTTGCTTGTATCAGTAGTTTATTTTTTTTATTGCAGAATATTATTCCATTGTATGGATATATCACAATTTCTTTATCCTTCATCAGTTAATGGATATTTGTGTTGTATCCGCTTGTTGGTTATTATGAATAAAGCTGCTGTAAGCATTTGCTTACAGAACTTTATGTAGTCATATATGTAAATAGGAGCAGAATGACTGAATTATATAGTAGGAGTATGTGTAAAGTTTCAAGAAATTACCCAACTGGTTTCCAAAGTGTATGTACCATTTTGCACTAGCACATTCTCCCAGAACTTGCTATTGCCCATCTTTGATTTTAGCCATTCTAGCAGAGATGTAGTGGTATCTCACTGTGGTTTTGATTTTGATTTCCCAAATGCCTAATGATGTTTAATATCTTTTCATGTGCTTATTTGCCAGCTGTATCACTTCCTTGGTACAGTGTCTGTTCAAATGTTTGCTCATCTTTAATTTTTTTTTTTTTGGTATTCTTTAGTCATAATAGTTCTTTATATGTTCTGGATACAAGTCTTCAGAAGATAGGTGCTTTGCAAATATTATCTCCCAGTCTGTGACTTGTCTGTTTATTTTTTTTAACTGTGTCTTTGAGGAGCTTTTACATTTTCATGAAGTTAAATAAATAGGCCAGTATTTTCTTTAATGGTTTTTGCCTTCTGTGACCTTAGAAATCTTTGCCTAACTCAAAACAACAAAGATTTCCGTCTAGTTTTTAGAGATGTTTCATCGTTTTAGCTCTTACATTTAGGTCTATGTTTATTTCTGTTTTATTCCGAGTTAATTTTTTATTTTATGTGAGGTATGGGATCACAGACTAGTAGTGTCCATCATTCCCCTGACTCCAAAATGTTAAACAAGAGGTCTTCTCTACTTTGATGTCACCTGGGAAGGAAAGAAAGAGAAGAGGTGCGAAAGTGAAGCTGAATATAATTCATTTACATTCAAAGTTATTACTGATATGTGAGATTTCGTTCCTATCATATTGTTAATCATTTTCTGTTTATTTTATATATTCTTTGTTACTTTCCTTTTCTTATTATTTGTCATAATGGTTTGGTGGTTTTCTGAAGTGGTACCATTTGAGTCCTTTCTCTTCCTCATCTGTGTCCTTTTCAGTGAGTGTTATCCTTTTGTGTGCTTTCATGATAGTAAATGTCATCCTTTCACTTTCAGGCTTAGGACTCCTTTGAGCATTTCTTGCAGGATCAAGCTATTGTTGAGAATTCCCTCAGTTATTACTTCTCTGGGAAATACTTCATTTCAACTTTTTGTAAATAAAGGATAATTTTGCTAGATATACTGTCTGTGGCAGGCAGTATGTATTTCTCTCCTGGCCTATAAGCTTTCTGCTGAGAAATATGCTATTAATCTGGTGAGGGTTTCTTTAGAGGTGACTAGAAACTTTTCTCTTGCTGTTTTTATAATTTTCTCTTTGTCTGTGCTTTAGACAGTTTGTAATGTGCTTGGAGAAAACCTTTGCATTGTATCTGTTTGGTGATCTCAGAGCCTTCTATATCTGGATGTCTAAATCTCTTGCTAAATTATTTCATTAAATAGGTTTTCTAACCTTTTCATTCTCTCTTTGCCTTCCAGGACCCTGACAATTCAAACATTTGGTTGCTTTATGGTGTCCCATGTGTTGTGAAGGCTTTGCTTATTCTTTTTTATCCTTTTATCTTTATTTTTTTCTTATCAGGTTGTTTCAAAAGACCTGTCTTCAAGTTTTGAGATTCATTCTTCTTGATCTAGTCTGTGTTGAAGCTTTCAAATATATTTTCTTTTCATTCAATAAAGTCTGTAGGTCCAGAGTTTCTGGTTGGTTCTTCTTTATGATATCTGCTTCCTTGGAAAATTTCTCATTCATATCCTTAATTGGTTTTCTTATTTTTTTGTATTTTTTCAGAATTTTCTTTATCTCACTGAGCTTCTTTCGTATCAACACTTTGAGTTCTTTTTCTGGAATTTTGTAAATTTGTTTTTTATTGGGATCTGTTTCTGGAGAACTGTTGTGTTCCTTATGTTGATATCTGTGCATCTTGTGTAATAGCTACTTCTAATTTTTAAAAATTCGCTTTCATAGGGGAGTATTTTTCTGAAGATATATTTATGGTATTGGTTCGGTAGAGCACTTTGGCTTTGATTCTGGGTACATACAGTACTATAGTCGCTACACGATTTATTTGCTTGTAAACAGCATCAGTGGTGTTTGTGATTCGTCAGTGACTTAGGGTGCAGTTATTAATGGAGGGTGTGGTGAAGTTTTGCTGGGGACTATGACACCAGTAGGCCAGTCTTTACGCTTTACTGGTGGCAGTGGTGAACTGAGCATGCCTATTCTTAAGCTCTAGAGTAATGTGTGCTGGCACTGGTATTAATGGGCCCAGGTAGGACAGTTCTTGGGTTTCCAGGTGGATTACTTAGATGCCAGTAGTGGTAACAGTGGGCTGGGTGGGTGAGTTCCCGGGCCCCTGGAAGCCAGTATGCTATGAACGATGGCAGTGGTAGGACAACCCTTTGGGTCCTGAGCGGTGTGTGCTGGTATTGACAGTGGCTGCAATGGGCTGAGTAGCCCAGTCTCTAGGCCCATAGGTGGTGTGTGCCGGTAGGTGGTAACAGCTGGGGGCAGAAGAGAAGGGTTGGGAAACCCAGCCTCAGGCCCTTGCTAGGAGTGTTCAGGTGTCAACAGTGGTGGACTAGGCTAGGAAATCCTCTGGTCCCCAGACTGTTCTGGCATGGGGTGTGTAGAGAGGTGAAGCTGGGCTAGGTAGGTTTGTTCTTGGCACCCCCCAATGATGTGTACAGGCATCAGCCATGCTAGGTAGGGGTGAGGCAATATCCAGACCACCAGCAGAATGCTTGGGTGGGGTTGGTAGTGTCTAGGCTGCTGCTCTGCCACCACAGAGGGTGGGGCCACATTCAGTGGCAGCAGATTAGGCCAGTGGGTGGGGAATGTGTGCGCCCCTTCTGCCTCTGCTGAGGTGGTGCTTGCACCTCAGTCCTGGTGGTGGTTGCCTGTTCCTTGCTTACATTTCAGCTCCATGGGCAATAGCCCACACTTCTCTTGCTCCTCTGCCTTGGTGCTGCGGGGCCTAAGACAGCATACAATCTGTTGGAAGGGGAGCTCTAAAATGGCACTTTGCTGTAGCTGCTTAGGTGTCAGGGTGTGTGTGGGACCCAGCACGAACTCTCTCTCTGGAACAATGGTGTCACACAATCCCCGGGCGGCTCCCTATGTTAGTTTCAGGGCCCCTGGGGGTTGTGGGGGCTCTCCTCTGGCTAGGATTATGGGTGGGAATGTGGACTGCTCCTGGCTTCTCACTCACCCTTTCCTCACGTTAAGGAGTCTTTCCTGGCTCCAAGCCAATCACAGCTGAGCAGGCTGTCTCACTTCCCTCTCCTTCCTTGCTTTAAGTATTTCCTGTTACTTTTCTGTTGAATTCCAGTATTCTTTCTTGGATGATCTATTCAAAGTGTGATTATCTACTCACTATTTTGGTTCTTAGTGAAGAAGGCTAGTGCAAAATGCCTCTAGTAAGTCATTTTGAAGCCCTTCCCCTATTAATTAAAAATAACATAAGACCGAAACTCTTGATTTTGACTCTTTCTGGTGTTAAAAAAAGGGGTGGACAAAATATTCTTAGTATTGATCTGTCTCTCCATACACTGCTGCAACTATCATATTAGCCACAGAAGAAGAATTCTCCCTTTAAAACTGGACAAATGACCATGTTTCTGATTTTCCATTGCTTATCTAGCACAAGCCTGTAAGAGTCAATGTAATTTTATTAAATCTTGAAGATAGGGAAAGGAAGTTAACAGCTGACTCTAGGCAATTTGGGGTACAGAATAGAGCTTATTTGTTGAAGCAAACTGTCCACTATACAGGCTGTTTTCTTGGTTGTTAGCATTCTTCATGTGACAGACATGCTTTTAGAAGCCCCTAAGTAAAGAATTCTTTTAGAATTTTTTTTTTTTTTAGATTGAGTCTCAATCTGTCCCCCATGATGGAGTGCAAAGGTGAAATCTCAGCTCAGTCTAGAGTTCAGCTACACAATCTTGGCTCACTGCAACCTCCACTTCCAGCGTTCTCCTGCCTCAGCCACCTGAGTAGCTGGTACTACAGCTGCCTGCCACCACACCCAGCTTATTTTTGTATTTTTAGTAGAGATGGGATTTCGCCATGTTGGCCAGGCTGGTCTTGAACTCCTGACCTCAAGTGATCCACCCACCTCAGCCTCCCAACGTGCTGGGATTACATGCATGAGCCAGCATGCCCAGCCAGAATTTCACAGACTCTTTAAGGTAAAAAGCAAGAGAAGGTGGCTAAGCTTTTTCTTCCATTTCCATAGGTTTACCCCTTATGTCTAGTTCTGTTTAGAGAGCCCAACTCTTCCATTCACTATTGAGACTGAAAATGATCTCACTCTTTAGAAAACTGAAATTATCTTATCACAGCAATGTTCTTCAAGATAACCATATCTTAATAAAGTAGCTCAAACATTCCTAAAGCAGAATTGTCTCTTTCCACTAATTGTGAACAAACACTGCTTGGGAAATAGATTTGTGGGACTCAGACTTTATAATTTAGTTAGATTTAAGAGGTGCATAAACCAAATATATCAATTATTCAAAGTCAGTAGTATATTATTTCATGAATCTTCAGAAAAAGTAGAGATTATTGTGTAAGAAGTTTGGGCTTAAATTATACCTATGGACATGAAAGTGAAAGTCATTCCGAGCAGGGGCGTACATAAAAGAGAAGGCAATGGAACATGAAAGATTTAAAGGATAGTTCGTCGAGAGTTTGGTTAGAGAAGTAAGTAGTTATAATTGCCATAGCAGAAGAAAGTCATACAACTGAATTTGAATTTCCTTAACTTCCTTTTTAAGGAAGTGGGGTCCAAACACAAATTTTGGTCAGAGTGAATTAATGTGTAAAGTGTGATTTAAAAATAATCTAGAGGTGGATGTTGGGGTGTAGTGACACAGACAGGTTGAAGCAGTGAAACCAGTTACAAGGCTGTCTGTTGTCATGAACAGACAGTTCTGAAATGATAAAAATTTGACCTAGAGTGCTGATGATAAAAAAAAAAAAACCAAAAACAAGTCAAAGGAATTAGAAGAAAATCTAATATATTTTGGACTTTGATTTTTTTAAATTAGGTAATTATTAATATAGAAATTAACTTAGTAACTGACCCCCAATGCGGGTCTTTGTAGTTCATAATATTTTTATAAATTATATGAATTTGGGTACTAAGTGCATGTATACATGTCATCCAAATATAAACTGTATCACATTTTTAGATGCCCCAAGTGATAGTGAAACGACTATGCTCAAAGTGAATATAATAGTCCATAGGCGTATCATAGCCTTCCCCAACACCCCTCTTCTTGCTTGAATTCATCCCTCTCAAGTGAAGTAATTGAAGTTCCAAAAAAAATATTTAAATTGTAAATTTCCTGTACATTATCAAAAACGCAGAAACTCAAGCTATCTCACAAACACTGGTGGGTCAGTTGTATTTGAACCAAATGTTGTCTTGTGGCATGTCTCATTATTGACTATAGTTGGGTTTGCCTCTAGAAGTCAGACACAGAAAATGCTTTGAACTGTACTATTCATGGCCTAGATTTCAGTGAGAGGATATGAATATTCGTACTTGGCAGGAAATTCCCTTCATGTTCTTTTTCTCTTCTCACCCCTTTTTAAAGTCATTAGAATGTCAGGTAAGTCTGTTTTCTCTTCACATTTCAAAGGGCAACAGTCAATTTTCTTTCAGGTGGGACTTTTTTCTTTTTTTCTACTTGGTTTTGTGTTGTATTAACTGTATTTTGCTGAAAGTGTTTTTATGCTGGTGCAAATCTAAACAAAGAAAACTTTTATGCAAAATAAACAAAATAGAATGTACTGAGCCAGGATTTCTTTGCAGGATATGTTCCTTAGGCTACTTCTGAGAGGTTATTTAGGGATGGCTGTTTATCCCCTGGAGCCTGACTTCATTTCTTGGTGAAGTGAAATGTTTCTGTGTTTAGTACCTTGCTCTGCCACCGCTGGGAATGGCTGGATGTCAAATATTTACCCCTGTGGGATCGAACAGAAATCAGAGATGCACGGAGAAAATAGAAGTCAAATGCGGTATCCTCAAGAATTGGCAACAATTCAAAGGAAATGGATTTTAAAAGAAAATATTTAAAAATAAAGTGATAGCATAGTGTAACTTTCTTTATTGGAATGAGGGAAAACCCACTAAAATATAAAATTACTTCAAGCAGAAGAGTATTTTCATCTTACTGCTTTCTTAGTGACCACACCCATTCCATTTTCTTACCTGGCTCAGTACCAGGCCCAGAGGGAGAGGTTTTAAATTTTTATTTTTTTAAATTGAAAACGGATGCTGCACCTTGTTTTTCAAGCCTGCGTTTTTCATCAGAAAAACAAACAAACAAAAAGAACACCTCGCCAAGTATTAGTCTGGTACCTATGCAATCACATAAAACCTGGGAATCAAAACTTGGCATTCAGCTTTATAGTCACATTGGAAAAATCAAGAAAGTTCCAAATAAGTTTGTTGTCTTCCCAGGACGTCTCCTTTCAAATTGTGTGATTCTCTCATCCATCTTCTCTACAGAGTTTCCTTTGGCGTTATATTTCCTGTATTGTCAGAAACGAAGCTACATTTAAAAGGTTAAATCAAATAAATCCAGCTACAAAAGGGCTTATAAAATAATCATAGTTGTGAACAGCAAGGAAAGAGGACAACCACTAAAACCATAAAGGGAATACTTCATGGATGGCCATGCTTTAACGTTCACATGAGCTGTGTAACATTAGATGCTTTTAAAATTCAGAGGACAAAGTACAGGCATGTTTGTGCATTTCTCTTTCATTTGACAAGTTTTTTTTTTAGTTAGGTCTGGACCAGATACTCTCTGCTGCTTGCACATGTGTAATAGAGGAGTTTGCTTTGGTGGTGTTTTCCACTTTCAAACTTGTGTACTATCAAGACGTGAAAACAATCCCACCTCCTTCTAAACCCCAAAGTGACACCAAATTCCGGCTTGATCGCCTCAGTCTCAGAACCAGCATCCATTTGAAATATTGTCCAAGCAACTTACTGGTATCTTGGGAAGCTGTTAATCACAGACTGCCCTGCCTTCTGTGAAACTGACAGCATTTGGAAGGCGGCTGGGCACACTAAATTTAAAAGTAAATGTTTGGCAGCTTCAGCCGTCCTCAAGTTTGGCAAGGAGAGTATAATCAACAAAGGGGCATTACTTTTAATTGTATTTAAAAATATAAGTCCCTGCAGAATCCAGAGCTGTGTGCTCTGAGAGGCCCTTGTGCTGTTTGCCCCTTTGCACCAGGGGGGATGCAGTTTATACAAGCAGGCTTTGTTTTAATTAGTGCAGCAAGCAGCCTCGCTCCCCACCTCCTCCTTTCAGTGCTTCCAGTTTACAATTGTCCATAACCCCCTCAGCTAAAAATTGTTACTAAGAAGAATTTCACAGAAACCAAAAGAAAAGGGCCAGCAGAGACTGTGCTTTTAAAGAGCTTTTCCAGACTGACTCGGCAGAGCTGTCTGCAGGGAGTGAGTCGTTGAGCTATTATTACTCCAATGGCTTTCAGCTCCAGGGATGTCCCCCAAGGTTAACAAGATAGTTCAGTTAAAAATAACATTAAATTCTTCTCCCTACCCCTTCCCCCAAAAGGGGAAAAACAACAACATGCCCACCTTTAAATAACATTAAGGATCTGGTTTAAAGTGACAAAGGCCAGAAAATTCAAAATTAAGGGGGTTAGAATTCTATCTCCAAGCCACGTCTTTGAAGGAGAATAAAATCCAGACTCAATGAAGTGAGTTAAGGGTAAAGTACCAGCTTTAACCCAGCATTACAGAGCTTTTGTGCCTTCTGAGGCAGGCTCTTCTGAATGTTGAAGCAGTAGATAGCAAAAAATCGTGTTTAAAAGAGAAACAAGTTAAGGTGGGATGAGAATCACGTTGCATGAAATCGTAGTCTTGGACAAACGTTGTTTTACATTTAGCAAAGAAAAGCACTTGGTTCTTGTGCGCTAATCGAAACCTTTGTCGTCTGATTAATTGTGCAAAGGATTTTTTTGTGCTCCATCTTTTCCCTTTTGATTTTCAACATTGCACACGCCCACAAATTCAAGTCTTCATTTTCATTGAAATCATGTTGAACAATCACTCCTTTTATTCTTTAATTAAAAAAAGGTGCTCAGATGGGAGGGAAAATTTTGTCAAGTATTTGAAATTCATGCTGTGTTGGACCACTGGATTATAACAGCTGTGAAGGTGTCATTAGAGGCTTTGCATAATCAATGACTGGGTGTAGATCAATATCATTCATTTCCAGGACAGAGACTGGTTTGGGACCTGTGTTCACAGTTTCCTTCAAGGTATACAACCATGTGGAGTAAGGACTTCCCAAATGAGGATTTTAAACCGAAGTATTTTCAGGGTAAAATGTTTACAGTCTTAAACTACTTTGATTCCATTATATTTGTGCATATTTTAAAAATATAAAATTTAAGCATTTTTGAGAAGAAATACTATGTATTCATGTGATATCAAATAAGCCTCATTTATTCACTTGGAAAATGAGTATAATTTTTAGGCAATTATCAGTGTAATCTTTTTCTCCCTATTAAAAAAAGAGAAAATTTCTATTTCTTGTTTGTCTCTTTCTAACTCATTTGTTGTAAACATCTCAAACTGACCTTTTAAACTCTAATTTTATGCTGAAATGAATATTTCCATTATTCCCAACACTGATATATCCATGGAGCTAAAGGAAAAAAGCCATTTCCTGCATATTAGTTAGTGAAAATTTTTACAAAAGATCTATCAGTGGGTGAGGCGACATCATGGTGTTTGCAACCATGTTTGGTAAAATATGATAATCAGAGTTCTCCAAAGCTGGATGTATATCCACAAGTAGCAAGCTGCTCCACTGTGGTCCTGTCATTAAAAACAAACAAACAAACAAACAAAACAGTGTTGTGCTGTACTCTCTGGGCTCCAGTGGCAATTTGACTTAGACATTTTGCATAACCCTGTTTTTCACATGTGAAGACGATGGCACTAATCAAAAATAGCAGCATTTTCACTTTAGGTAGTTTTTTTGTGTGTTGTTAGAATGGATTTTACAAAGCCATCTATGGTGTTTTGATATCTAGTCTCTTCATAGCACATTTTAAGTGGTGGCCAGGTGGCTGGGATTAAAGACCCATTATGTGGCCAGAGGAGAGAAATCAACAGGCCCACACAAGAACTAGACCTCTAACACCTGACTTCATGGTTGCCCTTACTTTAAGAACTAAGCAGCTTTATTGATATGAAACATACTGCCATCTTGCCTTTTGAGGAAAGGGTCCCATCCTCAAGTGCTGGACGTTTGTAATGGGGGTACTAAGTGTGTGGTTTAGAGGGAGGGCAGAGGTGGGCTTCAACATCTGGCACTACCTCTTCACTAGCTGTGTGACCTTGGTAGGGCTGGATATTTATTACTCCTTTCTTTTCAACTTCATTTTGTCACCTATATAAAAAAAAAAGGGTCAGCCTTATAAAGTAGGGTTACATAAAAAAATAAAAACGTATTTATTAGGGTGACTGAGAAAAGTACTTAATAATGGTAGCTATGATTATTGTTATTACCATTTGGTCTGGAGTATTCTCCCATATTTTTTGTCACCCTAATTTTAAGCTTTTAAATTCCCTAAGAAATTTTGGAAAGTTTAAAGGCAGAAGTGGCCTGAAGAAACTGGTTATTCCTGTTTTTTTTTGTGAAGTCTCAACCCATTCAAGAGATCCTTCAGACATCCTGATGAGGAAGGCAGAAGAAAGCTTCCTATTTGGAAGCTGCAAATTGCCAAAGGAGTCTGAGAAGTCTTGAGGGTTGTGTCCTGCATCTCTGACCGTAAAGAAGGGATGGTTGTGGCTGCCACATGGAGAGGGGAGATCCTGGCCATGGCTAGCTACACACTTATTTGGGCTTTTTTTTTTGTTCCGTTTATGACAGAATAATAAACCTTAATTTTTTTTAAAACACTGAATATTGTTCAAATACTTGTTCCAAAGACAGCAGAACAAAGGAGATCTTGGAAACCTGGATTTGGATTCCGTATCTTCTGTGACTGACCAAGTGACTTTAGGATCCCACAAGTGGACGCAGTCAGGGTAACTGGAAATAAGATATTTTCCAGAGGCTAGTGACTGGCCATTCTCCAAGTGCTGTCACCCCAAATAACCACCTCCATTTCTTCCTTTCCAAAATGAAAGAGCCAAGATAGCTTGGATGAAGCCTAAGCATAGCTGTGTGACCCTGGGCACATCATATAACCTCTTTGCTTTTTATTAGAAAATGAGGTTAACAATGGTCAGCTTTCTGAAGATACAGGTGTTAAAACGAAGACCACTTTAATGTCTTTGTTGGTGAAAACTATTACAAAAATGAAATGAGCTCTGTATCCTTCTTGCTGTAGTCAAGATGATGGATAAATATATATTTTTTTCAATTCACTTATCCTATTAACAAATGTTAAATTACAGTGCTATTCTATCGGTAATTTAGGCACATAGAGAAAATGAGGCTATAGTTTAACCCAGAGTTTCCTTCCTCCAAGACACAGTGCAGTGAACAGAATCACTGAAATGAACAGAATCATTCTCTGTCTACACGTTGGGCCTATGAGTACATAAGTCGATATGATCCGATCCTGCTGAGAATTAAATTTCTAAAAGAAGTGCGAGGGAAACATTGATTCAGATAATGGCTGCACTTTTCACTATCAACCTGAAATGTTTTTGTCTTAATAATTTTGTTTTTTGTTTTTGTTTCTGTTTTTTTTGAGACAGAGTCTTGCTCTGTTGCCCAGGCTGGAGTGCAGTGGTGTGATCTCGGCTCACTTCAAGCTCTGCCTCCCAGATTCAGGCCATTCTCCTGCCTCAGCCTCCCAAGTAGCTGGGACTACAGGCACCCGCCACCATGCCCGGCTAATTTTTTGTATGCTTTAGTAGAGACAGGGTTTACAGTGTTAGCCAGGATGGTCTCGATCTCCTGACCTCGTGATCCGCCCGCCTCCGCCTCCCAAAGTGCTGGGATTACAGGCGTGAGCCACCGCGCCCGGCCTCGTTTTAATAATTTTGAAAATATTTCCCTAAGGGTTCTATTTTCCAAAACCGTCCTTTATGCATTTGTCATTCTCAAGTTCACCTAATCCTGTGCTTCCTAATGAGAGTTGTGAGGAATGTTAAAAGAAAATACACGCAGGAAAAGGAAAAAAGTTTTCTCTCATCAAGCTTGGTATATATTGGGTGTCTTAGTCTATTTGGACTGCTATACTGAAGTACCTTATACCAGGTAATTTATAAACAATAGAAATTTATTGTTCATGGTTCTGGAGACTGGGAAGTCCAAGATGTGCCAACACATTTAGTGTCTGGTAAGGACCTATTCCTCACAGATGATGCTTTGTGTCCTCACATGGTGGAAGGACAAAAAGATTCTCTCAAGTGTCTTTTACAAGGGTTTAAACACATGAATTTGTGGGGGAGGGGGCACATACATTCAGACCATAGCATATTGGGTAAACAAAGTCACTTTTCTATAGTACAATACATCTTAGAAACTTTAACATTTTAATATTCATTATGGATCTTTAAGAAGGGGGGATATACTATTTAAGCATTACTAAAATGTATTTTACCAAAGAAATATTTGTTTCAAAGAGCATCTCCTATAAACAGTGGAACATACTCTGTGGAACTCTGGTTAAGACATAAGAGTTTTAAAATCTAAATTCTTAGCCTGGATGGCTTGTGCTTCCACAGTGTACAGTCATTGATCCTTTTGTTAATCTCTGTAATGCTTGGGCACAAATAGTGTCAGCGATAGAAAGGTAGAGCTAAGAAAGGGGTGAGCAGAGGAAATATTTTCAGATGACTAAGATGGGGAAGTTAGGTCTTTATGCAGGAAGTCATAGATATTTTGGAAGCCAGAGCTAGAAACACACATGGGAAACTGCAATCATATCTGACAGATAAAGTCAAGCACAATCCCTGGTCCCAGACATCAGCTAGACAAATGTACACAGGATAATATCTTTTGGAGAGCACTGGAAGACTTAAAAGAAATAGCCAATTTCCCACTATCAAAGGAAAGCTGCCCAAGGACAGCCAAGTGTTGAGGCTTTGAAAAAAAATTTTTATATGTAGAAATAATGTGTTGTCACTGGAGAAGATTTGGGGAAGGAGAGTAGATTAAAGAAAATAGAAATTATTTGTCCTCTACTATTCAGCTATTTGCTGTATATTCTTTCAGTCTTTTCTCTATATGTATAAACATATATATCTTTTGTATATTTTATATATATTTATAAAGTGTAATGACTTTCCCATTTTAGCTCATTAGAATGTCTCATTAAAAATCTTTGAAATCACACTTTACAGTGGTTTACAAAATATTTCATCACATGGATTTCTGGTAATTTCTGTTTTTGAACTTTTAAGTTGTTTTCTAATTTTTCACTATTATAAATAGAGCTATTGTGAATATCCCTGCACATAAATCTTTGTCTGCATTTGTTTATTTCCTTAGGATGGATTCCTAGAAGTGGAATTATTGTATCTAATGGCTTGGATTTTTTCAAAGCTCTTTATACACTAAAACCTAATAGCTTGCCAGAATATTCATATCAATCTACACTCTTATGGCATATGTAAATGGACAAAGAAATAATGACTATAGTAGTTTAGGTATCTCTAGATAAAAGCATCCAAAGGAATTCTTCCCCCCCCCAAATTGTGAGAAGATAAAGAATTTGTCAGGAAATTATTACACTCACTCTTTATTAAAAATTCTGTACATTTTATATAAATATGTATATATCAATTTACAGTTTTGTCACCTAAACAGTTGACAGTCTGTAAGTAGTAACAATGAATTACTGTATTTAGTTCTAACATTTTTTATATTTGCTCTATGAAACTTATTACCCCATGATGTGCTCTAACCTGGGGTTTCTGCTTTGAGAATTTTGGGGTTCTAGTCATAGATTTGCTTAAAATGAAGTTTTTGTTATTAGTATCTATCAATTTTGGATGCCTAGTACCCTCTCATTTGCTTACTTCTCTGTTCTTAGACCTCACCTTTCCACTTGTTTCCTCTTCCAGAAAACACTTATTTTCTCATCCAGAAATTCTTTCTCCATATATTTTCTCATTTCATTTAGATCTCTGTTCAAATATCACCTCTAAAAGAGCATAATTCCTGCCTCACTCTTTACACTGCTTTTTTTTTTTCCTAGTAATTATGATTTGAATTTATGTTATACATTTATTTTTTTGTTTGTGTGTTATTCTTCTCCCTCTCCTAACAAGAATTAAAACTCCATGAAGTCAGAAACTATGAGTGCATTATCTGCTACTGTATCCCTAACATATCCATAGTGTCTGGCACTTGGTAGTGGCTCAGAAATATTTGATGAATGAAAGAATAAAATAACTTTTCCCTACCTGACCAAAGCTGTTTACCTGTTGAATTTGCTAAGGAAAACATTTGTGTAGCTGTAGCTTTTTCTAAGTACAACAGTCTATATTTGCCTTGTTCCTGGACTGTGTCTCTTTTCCTGTAAGACCAGAGATTTTAGTCAAGGCAATGCTGAAAGGAAGAACACTTAAACACCATTTAATGAGAAGAGTCATTTCCTGCTTAACATTTAATCTGTAAATTGATCTCCAACTGAACCAGAAGTATGGATACCGCAATGCTTTATGTTCAACACTTTTTACATCTGCCTGGACTCGGGTCCTATTATTTACTTATGTTATATCTGATATCATGAGGCTGGCTGGACAAGAAGCCAGATCTAGAATAGATCTGTGGTGACAGGGATGCTGGGTGGGAGACATGGGAATCTGGTCAGTATGAGTAATGTTCTCTATGTTTGTGGTGCTTTGAATATCTTATATTTCTCTCTCTCTCTCTTTCTCTCAACCTCAAGGAGCAACCTCCTACTTCTACGTAGATAGGAAGTTGACATTCAATTGACCCCATCATTTATGATTAAAGGCTGAGAAAATATGACACGAAATATGGTTTGGGGTTGAAGTTATGAGTTCTATTAGTTTCATTGTCTGTACCTAGGAAACTAGTAAAAATGACTTAATTCTTCAGTCTTAGTTACTTCCTCAGAAAAATGAAAAATTCTGTTGACCTCTGAGTACCTGTAATTCAAATATTCTAAGATTATGATCGATGGCAGAGCTTCCCAAGTGTTTTCTATGGAATTATGAATTGCACAAGATGTCCCTACAGGACAGAAGGGTCGACAGATTCCATTGGATAAGGACAAGTAAGTCAGAGTGAGTCAGCGTGTCACAGCCCCTTAAGAAATGCAGATCTTGCATTAGCATGTTAACTATTTATCTATAATAATTATAGATCCCCATTCCATCTTATTTATAGACTAAAGATTTTCAATCTTGTGTATTTGTTCTTATAAAGGAGTAGCACCATTTTGATTATTCTATGTTTCTTCTCCTTAGCATCTTCAGATAAATTACAAATTTCTTAAAATTTAATGGTTGAAACTATATACTTATTTGGGTAGAAGATACGGTTTGGAAACATATAAGGCAATGTTCTGTTAGTTTTATGTATCCTTCCTGATTATAGCTAAAATTTTATTATCTCTTGCAGTAGCAGCAGCTTCACTCAAGCAATCCCTTTGGGGAACATCTTCAGACATCTCTCTTAGAAACTTCTTCCTTAGAATCTACCTCCCCAAAATGTTTTCACTCTGTAGCCAGGACCAGAAAGTAGAAATCATTTCTTCTCCCACCTAATATCCTTTTTATGTAAAAATTTGTTAATACTATAGATCTTTAAAAAAAAAAAAAAAAAAGGAAATGGAAGTTACCACTTAGATTTTTGCTTGTTCAGAATAAACATCCCTAGGTCCTTTACCTCAGAGGTAGCAAAGTATTGGCCTATGAACCTCCTGCTCAAGTTTGGAGACAGTTTATTTCATACAGTGATTTTGTTGTTGTTATTTGTTTTATTAATTGAGCCAAGACATAAAAATTGGGAAGTTTTATATAAATACCCAAATTTCAATTTTCACTTGAAAAAATAAGGAGTAGTAGTAACACTGGGCAAACATTTCTACAGACAGTAATTGGCTAGTGGAGGGTGGTGCTGCCTCCTTTAAAATAGCATAGGTTTTCCAGTGTGCCATAGTCCCCATCACTCCTATTGTGCTGCATTTTCTGAGATAGACTATCAGTTTTTCTTTACCCTCAAGCCGACACTGATTTTCTCCCTAATAGTAAGAGAAATATTTTTCTGCTTCTATTCTATTTCAGGTATTTACACTGGATACTATAAATACTTGAGTGGACAACTCCTGCTTTAAATCTTACACAAATGACATGGTGTCAATTTTTTTTCCCATTCTGATTTCTCTCTTCTGAGTGAGGTTTATAGCCTTTGTTTGCCTTAAATATACTCATAAATGAACACAGTTTTCCTGACGTTGTCCAGCCAAAATATATTACAACTTGTTATGGACTAGGTTGTGTCCCCCGACATATGAATTCAACAGATTCATATGTTGAAACCCTAACCCCAAATGTGACTGTTTTTAGAGATGGGCTTTTGGGAGGTAATTAGGTTTAGATGAAGTAATGAGGGTGAGGACCCCATGATGGCATTAGTTCCCTTTTAAGAAGAGATACCAGAGGGTTTGCTTCCCTCTATGTCCACCATATGAGGAGACAGCAAGGAGGAGGTAAGGAAGAGGCCTTCACCAGGAACAGAAGTGGCTTGCACCTTGAGCTCCAGACCTGTGAGAAAACAAATATCCATTGTTTAAAAACCATGCAGGGCTATGGTATTTTATTATGGAAGCCCATACTGACTAATATACAAATATAGCCAAAGATTATTTACATGATATTAAGCAGATGATGAAATGAGAGAATAATAAGTCTGCCAAAAATGCTAAGCTATTTTTAAGCATGCTGCTCTTAAGCCAGGGCTCCCCTATTAAGCCCTTATTTAGTGGCTTTTCATCCCAAAGGAGAGCACCTTAAACAGATCTTAAGTCACCTGTTAAGATGTGCTTCAGTGTTGAGGAGAGTACAGGATATGCATTCAGAAGAACTGGGATACGATCTAGGCTTTTGCCTTTATTAGCTATGTACTGTTGGTTATATCTTTGTACTCTGGGTCATAATTTCCATATCTGTAGCAAAATTGATGGCATTATATTACTATAACCCAAAATAAAACAGCTTTGTCTTATAGACCTTGTTCCAGCTCTGAAAATAATGTATTGGTTTAAAAGAATTCTCCTATGGTATGTTTCTTTAACTTTCCAATGCTTCAGCACATTCCTGAATTTAGCCTGATACTCTCTCAAAAGTTTATGCTGCTTCTAAAGTCTTCCTGGTTGGAGGCCTTCCTGGTCACTTTTTGTACACACTCTTCTTCTAGCCTGAACTTACCAAATTCTTCTGCTTTATATAACTCTACTTTTTTCATTGAGATCAGGTATGAAAAAATATTTAATTTTTGATATCTTTCCACTATTGTCTGCCAGTTTTCTTTTTGAGATTTTTTTAGGTCATAGAATTAGTCCCACCCCCTGCCTTTTTTGTAGAGATGGGGTCTCACTATGTTGCCCAGGTTGGTCTCACTCTCCTGGCCTCCAGCAATCCTCCTGCCTTGGCCTCCCAAAGCATTGGGATTACAGGCATGAGCCACTGCACCTGGTCTAGAATTATCCCCCTTTGCGTGTTTACTTGTGTATTTGTTTTGACCTTCTCTTACCCTCCTGATATCTAGCATACTCCATTTAATTATGCTTAGCCTTTCTGTCCCCTCATTATCAAGTTACTAAAGATTACAAGGTCATATTATCCCAATCTACCAAAAAGAGAATCTAAACATTAACTTAAGACCATTGTACTTTCTCTACCTTTGGGGACTAGAAATCTTAAGTGAAGGAAGTCAGGAACTGGCCAGATGCTTTGCTTTTAGCCAAATTAGATTTCCAGTAAATACTTCTAATCATTCCCAGATACTCCGATTTTAGTGAAATGCTATTACATACTCAATGGCTGATCAATAGAAGCTTTAATAATAGTTAAGAGAAAGGGTAATTACAGTCTGAAATTGTAAGCCAAAGGTCTCAGTTTAAGGAAAAGACTCAGCATACAGGAAAATAGAGTGTCCACTTTCTATATTCTAATTCATCCTAAGCCCTGGCCAGAGTAATAGCTGTTTACATTTTGCCTAAGGATGCAAGAGTTGGTCTCATGAAAACCTGAGATGACCTTTGACCCAATGTTTTGACCACTTCTTGAGTTTCTTCCTATCCCTGCCTCCCATATTCTCTTTTCTTTGATAACTGAGAAGCCAAGGCAAGGGTGGGACTTTTCTGGGAGGCAATTTACAGTCAAGCCTGCACATGAGCAGCAGCAAAAGGAACCGGGCATCACGCAGAAACTCACAGAATCAGATCTACTTATTTTGCAGACTCAAATGACAGACTTGGGAAATTGGGTGGTGCTTGGAAGTGAACCGTGCAAACTTTGCTCCTGCCCATCTCTCTGCATGCAGTGATGTTTGTCCAAGGCACAGAAAGAGTCTGCAGCTGAGAGAGTCCAGAAAACAAAGGTCAGTCCTGGAAATGTCACTTGTATGAATTTTGAAATCAAAGACATGCTAAGAGAAAGCAGAATAACTATAAAACATACATCTGACTTTGATTTCTTACCTTGTCATTGTGTCATGACATTTCGTTACCATAACCCAGATTCCCTTCAGATTCTTCACTACGTTTACAGTCATGATACTGGTGCTTATTGCAGGGCCTAAATACCTGCTGCTGGTTAGTGGGATACACATTTGACGACAGATCTCCTCATTTTCGTTGTTCATTCTCTAGGACTAATCTGCAGTTTTGACTAGTAGACAATAGTAATTCATGTGTAAAGCTGCCTCACGTGATAAGCACAACCTAGTAGATAAAGTATGTCTCTCTACTCCCAAGAGAAGGGCATGGCCCCATGGCCTTGACCTAGTATCAAGTAAAAATCACTGGCAAGGCAATATAGTAAAACTCCCATCACGACTGGCCACATCCTATTAGGGATCTGAAAAATTAAAGGAGAGAGGTCTATAAGTCTCACCTTCAATATAAAAGCAATAAGCAGCTACATTGAAAAGCGTAGTAATGGCCTAATTGTTTGTTGTTCTTAGTCCTACCATGTGAAAAAATTGCCTAGAAGAATTTAAAAACAGCTTACGTGCTGAATATAAAGAAACCTAACATTTTAGTGCTTCTCAGCATGGTTTCATTACATTTCAAAGCCAGCTTTCTCTTTTTTAAACAAATGTATGTGAGATACTACATGTGTGTCTACTAGTTAAGTGTATCCATGTTACTCCTACTGCATTGTTACTCAAGGTTGAAACTAATCACTTATCCCACATTCATTTTTTTTTTCTTTCATTCTCTTCAGGAATACTTTTTGTAATAAACCAGTGGAAATTGGGATATTTCTACGTTTTAAATTACATTTGCCATTATTTTATACTATAGTTTTCTACAATCTGAGTTCTTAAAAGTTTGTTTAAAAAATTGTATTTGAAAACCATTTTGAATATATGTGCTCGTTAAAACATGATTAATGTGATCACTTCTTAGTCAGATAGTTTTCATTAAACTTTAAGGCAAGAACCCTGGAATGGAGATTTCAGAGTGTGTACCTTTAACTCAAAATGGGACTAAATTTAATATTGGATTAACAGGTCATTTGTTGTTTAACGATGTAAAAGTTCCAGTAAAAATAATGGCTCATGAAACCTTAAAATACACTTAATACAACATTTCGAAAGGTAGAAATCTTATTTTCCTTCATGGGCACTTAGAATTATAGTTGAAGGAGCCCAGGAATATAAATAGAACTTTTTCTCCTGAGTAGAGGTGTTACCCTCCACCTGGCTCACTTCCCACTCAGGTAATTACACCAGGCCTTTTGAAATTATCCCTGAAGTTCTAATTAGACGCAATCTTCTTTGCCTCCTGTTGTAAACTGCTGCTTTGAGTTTTGCTCTGGGGTGGGTTTCATATCCATGCCCCTTCCCCTTCTTCCTGACTATTCTTGTGACTTTGCTAATTAATGCTCAAAATAACACTGTGTGATCTGAAAGGGGCTATGGAAGTGCAATGTCTTATTATCTCTACCACTGACACTTTAACAAGACTTCTGCAGTTAAGCAAAGGGAAGTTGAGAAGGAAAGAATCAACATTCCATGACAACTATACCACCAGTAATATTGCTTGTTTTTCCCATGAATACTTCTCTAGCAGCTATTAGGTCCTCTAGAAGAGGGAGCTTTGAACCAGATGCTGAATCATTTTACAAGTGTGAATGATGTTATTAACAGTTCACTGTGTAAGGGTAACACCTGCAGCAGTGAATTATCTTAATCAGTTTTATAAAATATTTTAAAAATCATGTCAATGAAGCACCAAAACCAAGAGAGAATTTCCCTTGAAACAAAGTAGATTAAAATCATGAAATATGCATGTTTGCAAATTTATAATAATTTTCCTGCAGTTTTTTTCATGAGCTGTTCAGATAGGCTATATCATCTTGGAAGTTTATATAAAAATTTTCTGGAAATGCATAAAAAGTATGTAATTCCTCTGTTGTGGCTGCTTTAAAATCATTATCTAAAATATGAAATATATGCATATAAGTGTATATGAAAGGTGATGACCTTAAGGCAGCCCTAACAGGGTTTACGTATTAATATGTGTATGTCATAAATTTGTCTAATATACTTGCTGCCTTTTCATCCATTTTAGGCTGCTGTAAGTTGTTCAAAACCCTGTTGTGCTCTATCACCTATGACCTAGTTAAACCTTTTTCTTCCTGTGTGGTTGCTTATGATGTAGCTTCCTTGTTCCTCATATCAGTGACCCCAAACCCCAAACACATCATACATGCTGACCACATAAAATCTTAATGGTCAACACCAGGGTCACGTAAATAAGGTCCTCCCTTTGTATGTGTTTTCTTTCATTAAACTAGCCAATCCACAACTTCTAAGAGAAAGCCTACGGGATCATGCCCATGGACCTTAATAAACACATAGTCCCATAAGTTCTCTCTGTCCCTCTCCCTCTGCTATCTCCCTCTTGCTTTTCCTTCTCCTCTCCCTCATTTCTCCTTTTTCCTTCTACCCACCATCACCCTCTGGCTGAACTCCCTGCTGCCTCAGGATTTCCCCATCAGTTTCCCTAAGCTGTTCTAGGACCAGTAAGTGACAATGGTCTTCTGTTACATACATTTTAGTTTCATTTCCTCATTGGGTCTCACTTGAAACATGCATTCCTGAACCTAACCTTCTTTCCAGTCTGGGTTCTTTTTTAGAGAGTGGCTATCTTGGTAGGAACAAACTGGACACAGGTCAGACGAGTGTCACAAGGGCATCTGCCAGTGTAAATAAGATTCCTGTGGAAGGGACACCTGGCCTCAGGTCACTTGGGTATTAGGCCTTCTGCCAGGATAAAGAAGTATCCCATTTAAGACACACTGTAAACATCTGCAACCAAATCCTTTGAATTTCTAGTCAGGGCAGGGTCTAGAGCTTATGGCCACTCTCAAAAAGAAAAATCAAGACTAATTTAGAAAGAAGGGTATAACAAATAGAAATAATATCCATCAAAACTAGAAAAAATTAAAAATTCTACAAGAGGAGCAATGTTCTCTTTATGTGTTTGAAAGTCTAAGAAAATTTATTATTCTGCAAAATTTTATGTGTCAGATAACATAAATTGAAACTGCCCCAGAATATGCTTTTATTGAAATTTTGTCTTTTTGAGATGTTCAGAAATGCTTTATAGGGTTGAGACATGTCAGAAAAGGAATTAAAAAATAATCTCTAATTTTAGTAAGTGGCTAGAGTTTGCATTGTTTTCAACTACTTTTTAATAAATTCCAAGGTTTGGACACTGAGCTTTTCTATATAACATTACTGACAGAATTAAAATGACATACCACAGAAGAAGTAATTCAGCAATTTAAACTCTTTAACAGGGATAATAAAGTGAGAGTTTCTGGAAAAAATATCTTGTGGATTAGTTCTTTGCCAGCAATCTCCTTTTACTTGGAGAAAGATCTAAACTGTTAGAGGTTTTAATTTTTCAATCAAGTATGTGACTATTTTTCTTATTTTCTGCTGGGAAAAAATGGTGGGCTATTTCTTAGTCTCCAAAGGTGGTCAGTATGGAATTAAAGCATGA
Source organism: Theropithecus gelada (assembly GCF_003255815.1). Classification (NCBI taxonomy): domain Eukaryota; kingdom Metazoa; phylum Chordata; class Mammalia; order Primates; family Cercopithecidae; genus Theropithecus; species Theropithecus gelada. The sequence goes on along the minus strand of NC_037683.1, from coordinate 68,035,034 downwards.
CAAGATTAAAGCCAGTCCTTGTAGATTACAAGAAGAGATTTACAGATACAAATTCTGAGGCGCTGGCATTGGGCATCACAGTGTTATTACCAGTTATATTCTGGTCAAGAAGGTAAGTGCATGGAAAGTGAAAGGGAGCAAAAACTTCTGGGCCATATTATGCTGCCATCAGACATTGAAATTTTGTTCAACTTTCTTCCTCTGTTGTTAGTGCAGTGTACGATTCCAAAACCGGGACGTGAACTGGATGGTTACTCTAGTGATCTGGCACATACTTTGTAAATATTTACATCATAAAATTTAGAGCCTAACATTTAGCTATGATGTTGACACTCCAGTGCGACACGTCCAAATGTTCCCTCACATTGGATCAAGGCAAGTAATCAAAAAATAGGAAAATATTTGAAGAAAAAAAGACATGATTATAATGAATTAAATACTTCCCAATACCTACATCAAGTCAGCTTTTAATTCACAATATCAAAATATCTGGGCAGTTCAGGATCCCACATTTCCATGGAGAAGGCACTCGCCTACTTGGGAGGCAGCATGATGTAGTGGAAAGAACATGACTTAGAGACTCATAGACCTGGATTCACATCCTAGCTCATATGCTTAATAGCTCCATAAACTTAGGCATGTTACTTTCTCTCAGTTACGGTTTTCTCATTTTAAAAACACCTTCTTTGCAGTGTCTTGTGAGGGCTAGATGTGGTGATGGAGAATACCGAACAGTTTGCATACTATAGGCTGGAAAATCAAGAATGACACCAATACAGATGTTTTCTCTTCATTAAAACTGGCTGAATTATTCTACTTCATTGATTGGAGTTCATTTAGCAATGGCAGCAAAATATTAATACTTCTAAATAACATATCTTGCTGACAGTACATCACCTGGCATGTAAAACACAGTCATCTCTCAATTACTACCCCGTTTCTTTAAGAGTACTTAAATTTTTATTTTGAACTTTAAAGAATGTGTCATCAATGCATTTACCTTCTGTATCAGTTAAGTGGCAAGATGGAAGGAACAGCAGTCTCAAATCAAGATAATGCAAAGAGTTTTTTCATCCAGAGGTGATTTAGAAAGAGGATTAAGGGAATTGCATGTAAGAGTACAGGAACCTGGGTCCAGCTGCAGTGGGAATGTCACCATTTCTAACCCTAAAGCAAAGAAAAAGGGAAAAGTTATAGGAAATTAAAGGAATTGTATCTTTCTCTCCTTGAGTCTAGCAGTGACCATATATTGAAGAATATAGGTAATCCCAGGTGAGTCTTAGAAAGACAGCAATGGGAAAAAGTACAGGTGATCTTTCTTAGCTCCCGCACTCTGATCTGCCAGGGCTCCTGATTGGCTAAACTCAACCAGAAGCCACAGGGTTCAGGTTCCTGATGATATAGTCCATTCAGGTCAGCCTTGTATAGAAAATGTTGTAACTGTCAGGGCGTGGTGGCTCACACCTGTAATTCCAGCACTTTGGGAGGCTGAGGCGGGCAGATCACCTGAGGTCAGGGGTTTGAGACAAGCCTGCCCAACATGGTGAAACCCTGTCTCTACTAAAAATACAAATAAATTAGCTGGGCCTGGTGACAGGTGTCTGTAATTTCAGCTACTCGGGAGACTGAGGCAGGAGAATTGCTTGAACCCAGGAGGCAGAGGTTGCAGTGAGCTGAGATCGTGCCATTGCACTCCAGGCTGGGTGACAAGAGTGAAACTCTACCTCCGAAAAAAAAAAAAAAAAAAAAGGAAAATCTTGTAACCCTGTTAAGTTTCTTTTTTTTTTTTTTCCCCTATATAAGCAAACCTTAACTTTTAACTTCAACACACTGAGCTCATTTCTCTTGAGTCTGTATATCTTGGAAGGCTATTCCTAGCTTTTCACTTGATAAACTCTTTAAACTGGATCCTGATTCTTTTGATTATGTCAGGTTGACATCAAAATAACCAAGATATGGAAACAACTGAAATGTTCATAGATGAATATAGATGAAAAATGTGTGTATATATACTACTATATATAATTCCATTATATATTTGTATATAATGTATACTATGTATAACGAATTTTATTCACCCTTAGAAGGAAGGAAATCCTGCCATTTGCAATAACATGGATGAACCTAGAGGACACTATGTTAAGTGAAATAAGCCAGGCACAGAGAGAGAAATACTGCATCGTCTCACTTTTATGTGGAATCTAAAAGGGTCAGACTGATAGAAACAGAGAGTAGCAAGGTAGCTGCCTGGGGCTGAGGGGATGAGGAAATGGGGAAATTTCGTTCAAAGGATACATTTACTTTCACTTATAAGACAAATAAGATCTGGAGATCCAATGCACAACACAGTAACTATGGTTAAATAATACCATATTGCATACTTAAAATTTGATGAGACATTAAGACATTACCTTAACTGTCCCTAGCATGACCATGTGCACGCACATATACACACACACACACACACACACACACACAGAGTACGAGGGGTTGGATAGATTAATTAGCTTGATTGCAGTAATCACTTCACAATATATGCTTATCAAAACAATTTGTTGCATACCTCTGATTTTGTGATATAATAAGAAATACATATTTGATCTCTGCCCTTGGTTCCTGGCACACAACTCCAAAAACCCTTGGAATTTCAAGTGATAAATGTCTTTTCGGATGCTAATGAGATGACTGCTGGCTGAAGGCTCCAAGATAACCTCAGGATGGAGCCAGGCTGGTTGCCAGAAGAGCCAACCATGTAATTAGAGGGTTGGAACTCTCAGTCCCACCCCCAGTCTCCAGGGAGGAGAGAGAGGCTGAAGGTTGAGTTGATCACCAATGGCTAATAATATGCTCAATCATGCTTATGTAACGAAGCCTCCTTTATGAAAGCCCAAAAGGACATGGGTTGGGGAGGTGCTGAGGCACCTGGAGAGGGCATGGAAGCTTCTCACCCTTTCCACATGCCTTACTCTATTCATCTCTCCAGTGTTTCCCCCCTGAGAAAAAAAGTGGGTCTTCTAAACTTTTCCGGAGAGAAACAAAAGTGATGAAGAAAGAGGAGGGCAGGGAGTAGAGACAGTAGCTTTTTTTTTTTTTTTTTTTTTGAAACAAGGTCTAGCTCTGTCGCCCAGGCTGGAGTACAGTGGAGCAATTGTGTCTCACTGTAACCTCTGCCTCCAGGGCTCAAGCAATCCTCACACCTCAGTCTCGTGAGTAACTGGGACCACAGGCATGCACCACCATGCCTAATTTTTGTATTTTTTATAGATTTAGAGTTTCGCCATTTTAGCCAGGCTGGTCTCAAATTCCTGGGCTCAAGCAATCTGCCTGACTTGGCCTCCTAAGGTGCTGGGATTACAGGAGTGAGTCACTGTGCCTGGCCAACGGTAGCCATTTTTGATAAGAGAATCTCCAGAAGCTACTGTGCATAGAACAAATGAGGAGTTAGGACAAATCTTCCTGTTAGAGTGATGAAAGGAAAGGTCAGTCTTCTCCACAGTTCTAAAATGTCCAAATATCTACCACATATTCAGTTTTCAAAGTACTTTCAAAATTATTTCGGTTCAACAGGGAATTATAACCTTTGTATTGCCCATTTTATTTTGGATTATTTGATTTTTTGCTATTGAGTTGTTGGAGCTCTTTTGAATATTCTGGTTTAATCCCTTGTCAGATGGGTAGTTGGCAAATACTTCCTTAAATTCTGTGGGTCATCTCTCCAATTTGCGGATTGTTTCCTTTGCTGTGTTTCTTAGTTGATATTGTCCCATTTGCCCATTTTTGTTTTGGTTGCCTGTGCTTTTGAGGTCTCAAGAAATCTTCACCCAGAGTAATGTTCTGGAGAATTTCCCCAGTGTCTTATTTTAGTAGTTTTATAGTTGCAAGTCTTAGATTTAAATGTTTAATACATTTTTTATTTGACTTTTGCATATGGTGAGGGATAAGGGTCTAGTTTCATTCTTCTGGATAGGGATATCCAGTTTTCCCAGCACCACTTATTGAAGAGACTGTCGCTTCCCAAGTGTATGTTCTTCGTGCCTTTGTAAAAAACGAGTTTTGACTGTAAATGTCTGGATTTATTTCAGGGTTCCCTATTCTATTCCAATTGGTTTATGTGTCTGGTTTTTATGTCAGTACCATGCTGTTTTTGTTACTATAGCTTATAATATAATTTGAAGTCTGATAGTGTGACGTCTCCAACTTTGTTCTTTTTGTTCAGAAATATCTTGGCTATTCCAGGTCTTCTGTGGTTCCATATAAATCTTTAGGATTCTTTTTTCTATTTTTATGAAGAATATTATTGGTATTTTTATAGGGATTGTAATGAATCTGTAGATTGCTTTGGTTGGTATGGATATTTTAACAATATTGATTCTTCCAATCCATGAACATGAAATATGTTTCCATTATTTTATGTTCTTTTCCAATTCCTTCATCAATGCTTTACAGTTTTCAATGCAGAGATCTTTCACTTCTTTGGTTAAATTTATTCCTAGGTATTAAATTTTTTATATAGCTATTGTAAATGGGATTGCTTTATTTATTTTTCAGATTGTTCACTGTTGGCATATCAAAACACTACTGATTTTTTAGATCTGAATAAGCATTTTTAAAAAGAAGGCATACAAATAACCAAAAGATACATGAAAAAAATGCTCAGCATCACTAATCATCAGAGAAATGCAAATAAAAGCTATAATGAGATATCGTGTCCCATCAATTTAAAAAGCTTTTGTCAAAAAGCCAGGCAATGTGGAAGGGGTGAGTTTAACTGGCAAAGAACAACCTGCTCTCACCATGGGCCTCTGGAATCCCAGTAGGAGGAGACTCCTTGACCATCATGGACACTTGAGAGGGAGAGCTGCTTAGAGAGGTGGTAGAGATGGAATTCCAGCTGGTGGGGAACCCAGGACACTTTGGTGCAGGAGCATCTGTAAAGGAGCACAGCCAGGAATACCCATCCCCTTAGTATCAATTTGCTCCCATAGGAGACTTCAAGACTTCAACCCTAGTGTAACTGTTGAACCTGAACTCTGCAGGGCAGTCTTGCCCATGAGATAGGGCTAGTTCAACCCAGCCCTCACTCTGATAGTCTCTCCTGGGGCCCCAGCCTGACGGTGACTGCTTGCAGTGCAGCCCCTAGGTACCAGCTGGGGACTAACATCATAGTTCATGCACTGGTGGACCACACTTAACCAACAGAGTGCTTCAGCAGAGCTGCCCGCACCAGTCCACCCACGCCTTCCCCCTAGTGCAGCCTTCCCCATACCACTTTGCCTACAGGCAATCACTCATGGCCACCCCCATATCACTTTGCTGGTATGTGTGTGCACAAATGGACCTAGCCTTCCCTTCCCTGTCAGTGTGCATGTGTGGGTGCAGCACGCCATGCCACTACTGCCAGCATGAATGCACCCTGCCCCCTGCCCTGCCACACTGCCTCTGTTGTCAGCGTGTTGGCAGGCACAGAGCCTACCAGCCCTGCCCCTGCCAGTGCCCCATTTCTGCACTGGGGCTGCTGTTGCAAAACTAGGCACAGAGAACAGCAGACCCCCTGCCTCAAGCACAAAGTGGCCACTGCTGCCAGCACAAACATGCCCAGAGGGCACATACAGTCCTACATCCACCAGTGCCCTGCTCCTGTGCTAACACCACCACTGGTGTGAACAAGGGCCCTGCACCCCCAGCCCTACTGCTACTACACAGAGGCTGGCATTGCAGCACCTGCTAGCTCCCTGCTGCAACCAACAAGCATGCATCCCATTGCACTGCCACTGCTGCGGGCACAAGTGAACAAAGACAGATCCTGCTGCCACCACCCTACAAAGTATTTTGGCTGGCAGTGCCCATTGGAGTGTTGTGACTAGCAGTCTAGGAGCACCTTGGCCCTTCCAGTGCAGCAGGGTCCTAACCTTGAGGAGCCAAAATCAAAGCCAGGCCCAGTCGAGTCAAACAGAGTTAGAACACACAGTGCAGGAGTCCTGAGCTAAGCTTTGGCTTGGCCTCCTAAAATCTTCCAGTAATGAAGCTAGTCAACTGAACCCACCTTATACCACAATCAAACCCCCAAGGTCATCAAATAGGACCAGAGAAAATACACATCTAGAGGATAGCAACTTCAAAGACTGAAGGAATATGAGCCCACAAAGGTGAGAAAGCACCAGAACAAGAGCTCTGACAACTCAGTCAGAATGTCTTCTTTTCTCCAAATGATGACACTAGTTCTTCAACAAGAGTTCTTAGCCAGATGGAAGTGGCTGGAATGACAGAAATAGAATTCAGAATATGCAAAGGAGGGAAGATCACTGAGATTCAGGAGGTCATTGAAACCCAATTTAAGGAAGCTAAGAATCACAATAAAATCATACAGGAGCAGACAGACAAAATAGCTGGTATAGGAAAAGATGTGACAACCTGATAAAGCTGAAGAACACTCTACAAGAATTTCATAATGCAATAACAAGTATTAACAGCAGAACAGACTAAGCTGAGTAGAGAATCTCAGAGTGTGGAAACTAGCTTTCTGAAATATGACAGACAAAAATAAAACAGAATAAGAAGGAAAAATCCAAACCTCCAAGAAATATGGAATTGCATATAGAGAATGAATCTATGACTCACAGGCATCATGAAAGACATGGGAAAAATGAAAGCAACTTGGAAAACATATTTCAGAATATTATTCATGAGAACTTCCCCAACCTAGCTAGACAGACCAACATTCAAATTCAGGAAATGCAGAGAACCCCCACAATATACTTCACAAGAAGATCATCCCCTAGACACATAATCATCAGTTTCTCCAAGGTCGAAATGAAAGAGAAGTTGTTACAGGACAGAACACTTACAAAAGGAAGCCCATCAGACTAACAGTGGACCTCTATGCAGAAATCCTCCGAGCCAGAAGAGATTGGGGGCTGTACTCAACGTTCTTTAAAAAATTCTCACCAAGAATTTCATATCCAGCCAAAATAAGCTTCATAATCAAAGGAGAAATAAGATTCTTTTCAGACAAGCAAATGCTGAGGGAATTCATTACCATATACCTGCCTTACAAGAGCTCCTGAAAGGACTAAATATGGAAAGAAAAGACCGTTATCAGCCACTCCAAAAGAGAGGTAAATTCACAGACCAATGACACTATAAAATAACCACACAAGTCAGCATAATAAACAGTTAACAACATGATGACAGGATCAAATCCACACATATCAATACTAATCTTTAATGTAAATTGACTAAATGCCCCAAATAAAAGGCACAGTGTGGCAAGTTGGATGAAGAACCAATGGTATGCTGTCTTTAAGAGACCCATCTCACATGCAGTGACACCCATAGGCTCAAAATAAAGGGATAGAGAAAAATGTACCAAGCAAATGGAAAACAGAAAGAAACCAAGGGTTGTAATCCTAGTTTCAGACAAAACAGACTTTAAAACAACAGAGATTTAAAAAAAGATAAAGAAGAGCATTACATAAAGGATTGAAATCAGAACACCTAACTACTTCAAATATATATATGCACCCAACACAGGAGCATCCAGATTCATAAAGCAAGTTCTTAGAGACCTTCAAAGAGACGTAAACTCACACACAATAATAGTGGAGACTTCAACACCCAACTGACAGTATTAGACAGATCAGAGAGGCAGAAAATTAATTAACAAAGATATTCAGGACCTGAAGTCAACACTGTATCAAATGAATCTACATAACTCTCCACCTGAAAACAACAGAGTGTACATTCTTCTCATCTGTACATGGCACATACACAAAATCAACCACACAATCAGAGATTAAAAAATCCTCAGAAAATGGAAAATAACTAAAATCATACCAGCCACTCTCTTGGACCACAGCACAATAAAAATAGAATTCAAGACTAAGAAAATCACTCAAAGCCATACAATTAAATAGAAATTAGAGAACCTGCTCCTGAATGACTTTTGGGTAAATAATGAAATTACAGCAGAAATCAAGAAATTCTTTGAAACTAATGAAAACAAAGATATAACATACCAGAATCTCTACACAGCTCAGGTAGTGTTAGGAGGAAAATTTATAGCAGTAAATGCCCATATTAAAAGATTAGAAAGATCTCAAATTAACAACCTAACATCACAAGTAAAGAACTAGAGAACCAAAAGTAAACCAACCCCAAAGCTAGTGGAAGACAAAAAAATAACCGAAATCAGAGCTGAACTGAAAGATAGCGAGACATGAAAAACCATTCAAAAGATCAACAAACACAGGAGCTGGTTTTTTGGAAAAAAAAAATAATAATGAGATGAATAGACTGCTTAGCTAGACTAATGAAAAGAAAGAAGATCCAAATAAACGCAATCAGAAATGACAAAGGAAGGGGGATATTACCACTGACCCCACAGAAATACGACTAACCACAAGAGACTATTAGAACACTGCCATGCATACAAACTAGAAAATCTAGAAGAAATTGATAAATTCTGGTCACATACACCCTCCCAAGACTGAATCAGGAAGAAATTGAATCCCTAAACAGATCAACAATGAGCTCCAAAATTGAATGAGTAATAAATGGCCTACCAACCAAAACAAAAAAAAAGACAACTCAGGACCAGATGGATTCACAGCTGAACTCTACCAGATGTACAAAGGAGAGTTGGGACCATTTCTACTGAAACTACTCCAAAACACTGAGGAGGAAGGACTCCTCCCTAACTCATTCTATGAGGGGCAGCATCATCCTGATACTCAAATCTGGCAGAGATACAACATAAAAGAAAACTTCATGCCAATATCCTTGATGAACACTAATGCAAAAATCCTGAACAAATTACTAGCAAATCAAATCCAGCAGTAAATCAAAAATACTAATCCACCACTATCAAGTAGACTTTATACCTGGGATGCAAGGTTGGTTCAACATATGCAAATTAATAAATGTCATTTATCACATAAACAGAAGTAAAGACAAAAACCACATAATCATCTCAATAGATGCAGAAAAAGCTTTTGATAGAATTCAACATCCCTTCATGTTAAAACTCTCAGCAAACTAAGTATTGGATGAACATACCTCAAAATAATGAGAGCCATATATGATAAACCCACAGACAACATTATACTGAATGGGAAAAAGCTGGAAGCATTACCCTTGAAAACTGGCACAAGACAAGGATGCCCTCTCTCATCACTCTTATTCAAAACAGTATTGGAAGTCACGGCCAGAGCAAGAGAAGGAAATAAAGGACATCCAAATGGAAATAGAGGAAGTTGCACTATCCCTCTTTGCAGATGACATGATTCTATATCTAAAAAATCCCATAGTCTTGGCCCCAAAGCTCCATAAGCTGCAAAGTCACTTCAGCAAAGTCTCAGGATACAGAATCAATGTAGAAAAATCACTAGCATTCCTATACACCAACAACAGTCAAGCCAATATCTAAATTGGGAATGCAATCCCATGCACATTTGCCACAAAAATAATAAAATACATAGGAACAGAGCTAATAAGGGAGGTGAAAAATCTCTACAAGAAGAATTATAAAACACTGCTCAAATCAAAGAAGACACAAATGGAATAAACAGGAAAAATCAATTTTGTTAAAATGGCCATACTGCCCAAAGCAACGTACAGATTCAATGGTATTTCTATCAAACCACCAATGACATTCTTCATGGAACTAGAAAAAAAGTATTTTAAAATTCATATGGAACCAAAAAGCCCAAATAGTGAAGGCAATCCTACGCAAAAAGAACCAAGCCGGAAGCATCACACTACCCAACTTCAAATTATACTACAGGGCTACAGTAACCAAAACAGCACGGTACTGGTACAAAAACAGGCATATACCCAATGGAACAGAATAGAAAGCCTAGAAAAAATAGTGCTAGGATTACTGGCAAGCCATATGCAGAAGAATGAAGCTGGACCCCTTCCTTCTGCCATATACAAAAATCAACTGAAGATGGATTAAAGACTTAAGTGTAAAACCCCAAAGTATAAAATCTCTAGAAGGCAACCTAGGCACACCATCCTGGTTGTAGGAACAGACAAGTGTTTCATGACAAAGGCACCAAAAACAATCACAACAAAAGCAAAAATTGACAAGTGGGATCTAATTAAGAGTTTCTGCACAGCAAAAGAAAACTATCAATAGAGGGAACAGACAACCTACAGGATGGGAGACAATTTTTGCAAACCAACCATCTGACAAATGTCTAATTTCCAGCATCTATAAGGAACTTAAACAAATTTACAAGAAAAAACAAACAATCCCATTAAAAAGTGCGCAAAGGGGCCAGGCACTGTGGCTCATGCCTATAATCCCAGCACTTTGGGAGGCTGAGGCCGGCAGATCATGAAGTCAAGAGATCGAGGCCAATATGGTGAAACCCTGACTCTACTAAAAATCAAAAATTAGCTGGGCACAGTGGCGCTCACCTGTAGTCCCACATACTCAGGAGGCTGAGGCAGGAGAATCGCTTGAACCCGGGAGGCAGAGGTTGCAGTGAGTCACGATCAAGCCACTGCACTCCAGCCTGGTGACAGAGCGAGACTCGGTCTCCAAAAAAAAAAAAAAAAAAAAAAAAGGTGGGCAAAGGACATGAAGAGACACTTTTCAAAAGAAGACATGCATGCAGCCAACAAGCATATTTTAAAAAACTCACTATCACTGATCATTAGATAAATGCAAATCCAAACCACAATGAGATACTATCTCATGCCAGTCAGATTGGCTATTATTAAAAAGTCAAAAAATAACAGGTGCTGCAGTGGTCACAAAGAAAAGAGAATGCTAATACACTGTTTATAGAAATGTAAATTATTTCAACCACTGTGGAAAGCAGTGTAGCAATTTCTCAAAGAGCTAAAAACAGAACTACCATTGGATTACTGAGTATATACCAAATCAATATAAATCATTCTACCATAAAGACAGATGCACGTGTATGTTCACTTTAGCACCATTCACAAATGGCAAAGACATGGAATCAACCTGAATGCCTATCAATGATAGACTGGATAAAGAAAATGTGTGGTACATATACCTCACGAAATATTTTGCAGCCATAAAAAAGAATGGGATCATGTCCTTTGCAGGAAAATGGATGAGAATGGAGGCTATTATCCTTAGCAAACTATTGCTTGAACAAAAAAACAAATACTGCATGTTCTCACCGATAAATGGGAGCTAAGTGATGCAAACACATGGACACAAAGAGGGGAACAGCAGACACTGGGGCCTAATAGAGTGTGAAGGAGGGAGAGGAGCAGAAAAGAAAAACAACTAATGGGTACTAGGCTTAAGACTTGGGTTATGAAATAATTTGTACGTCAAACTTTTGTGACTTGAGTTTACATATATAACAAAACTGTACATGTCCCCCTGAACCTAAAAGTTTAAAAGAAAAAAGAGAGGCAATAATGGATGCTGCAAGGATGTGAAGAAAGAGGAACACCTTTATACTACTGGTGGGAATGTAAATTAGTAAAGCCTCTGTGGAAAATAGTATGTAGTTTCCTTGACAAAGTAAAAATAGAACTACCCTATTATCTAGAAGTTTCACTGCTGGCTATCTCTAAAATAAATCAGTACATCAGAGAAATATCTGCACTCTCATGTTATCACAGCACGATTCATAATAGCCAAGATATGGAACCAACCTCAGTGTCCATCAATGGCTGAATGGAGTAAAAAATACAGTGTATATACACAATGGATTATTATTGAGCTATAATAAAAGGATGAAGTCCTGTCATTTGCAACAACATGGATAGAATTGGAGGACATTATGTTAAGTGAAATAAGCCAACCACAGAAAGACAAATATTGCATGTTCTCATGCATATGTGGGAGCTAAAGAAAAAAAAAAAAACTGATCTCATGGAGGTAGAGAGTAAAATGATGGTTACCAGAGGCTGGGAAGGGTCTTGCGAAGGGGAGGGAAAAAGAGAGGTTGGTTAATTGTTAAAAAATACAGTTAGATAAATCTAGTAGTGTTCAGTAGCACAATAGGGTGACCATAGTTAACAATAATATACATTTCAAAATACCTTGAAGAGTGAAATTGGAATATTCCTAACACAAAGATATAAATGCTTGAGGTAGTGGGTATCAGATTACCCTAATTTTATCATTATCTATTCTTTGCTTGTGTCAAAATATCACATGCATCCCATAAATATGTACAACTATTATGTATTCATAAATAAAACAAAATGATTGCCATAACAAATGCTTAGAGAACTAAGAAGATGTATAGGCAAAGATAACATAATAGAATATTCCAACTTCTTTCAGTAAATGATAAAAATGGAGGGGCACAAAAATCAATAAGGATATGGACGGTCCAGGCAGCATTATGACTGTTACACCAACCAACTGCAGAATAATATGTTCTTTTTGATTGGCTATTGAAAACAGTCATGCACTGTTTACCAAGAAAGATTATATACAAGGTCAAAAGAAAGTCACAACACATTTCTATGTAATTCTAGTATGAAATATTTCAATATGAACATCAATAAAAATAAAAGACACCAAAATGTGGAGATTGCAAGCAAATAGTGCTTATGGGAAAATTTATGACCTTAAATATAGATATTAGAGGAAACTCAATTATGTAAATGTCCATCTTAATCTGAAGAAACAAGAGCAGATTAAACTCAAGCTAGAAGGAAGTAAATAATAAAAGAACAGAAGTAAATGAAAACAGGTATAAAATAAAGGATCTCAACAAAGCCAAAAGTTCATCTGATGAAAAGAGTGATATAAATTAATCCATATTATTAAGCCCTTAGGAAGACATATATTACTTCAAGGAATAGAGAAAATACAAACTAATCAATATGAAAAATGAAAGAGGGAGCATCACCATAGATTCTGCAGATACTAAAAGGGATGAAAAGGTGCTACTATAAACAACTTTATGCCAATACATTTAACAACTTGAAACAAACTAATTCTTTGAAAAGCACAACTTGTAAACCAACACAATTGAAAATAAAAATTAAAATAGTGCTATGTCTGTTAAAGAAATGAAATGTGTCATGAGAAATCTTCCCAAAAGGAAAATCTCAGGCCAAGCTTCGTTTATTAACAAGCTCTTCCAAACGTTTAAGGAAGAAATAATACCAACGATACCAAAACTCCTTAAGAAAAGAGAAAAAGAGGGAACATGTCCCAACTCATTTTATGATGCCTTAATACTGATGCCTTATGTGAACACTAATTAAAATGAAAATTATAAATCAATATTCCCCATGAAGACAGATACAAGAGATTGGAAAATTGAGCCCAGTGATGTATAAAAAGCATAATACATCATGCTCAATGGGATTTATCCCAGATATAAATGGTTGATTTAGCATTTGAAACCAATCACGTAATTTATCACATTAATATAAGAGAAAAAACTTTATAGGAATTACATTTCTAGGGATGAAAAAATTTTGGCAAAATATAGTACCTGTTCATAATATATTTATTACCTGTTCATAATAAATGTTAGCAAATTAAAAATAGAAGAGACTTTTTTCAAACTGATATAGGATTTCTATTAAAAATTTATAGATAACATCATAATGTAAGATATTAAATGTTCTCTCCCCTTTGGGAACAAAGCAAGGATCTCCACTTTTACTGCTTTTATTCAAATATTGCACAAGAGGTCCTAGTCAGTAGTCAGTACAATATGGCATGAAAAAATTAAATAAAGATTGGAAAGAGAGACATAAAACTTTGGTACTTTTAACAGAAAGTACAAAACGATCTATAAACCATTAGGATAAAAGAACTTAGCAATATTGTTAGATACAAGGTTATAATAAAAACTAAATTATATTTCTCTATAATAGGAACATAAAGCAGAACATAAAATTGTAAATAAGACCTTTTATAGGAGCATTGAACAAACTTGAATCCTTAGGAATGAGTTTAACAACCTGTTTAAATCTACTTTTAGATTTAAAAGCTTCTATAATAAAAATAAAACATAATAGGAAAAACATTATAAAAGACCTAAATAAATAGAACAAGATGGCATATTAATGGATAGGCAGATCCTATATTATTAAAATGTTAATTCTTCCAAATTAAACTACAGCATCAATACAATCAAGTCAGAATGCCAGTGGGTTTGAGTGTGTATGTAAATTGATGAATTGATCCTAAAATTTATATGGAGATGCAGAAAACCTAGAAATAGCCAAGACAATCTTGGCATAGAAAAGGAAAGTTTTAGAACTTCTGCTACACCATTATAAGATTTACTACAAAGATTTACTATAGTAGTAAGACAATATGGTAGTGGTACAAGGACAAATATTTCAGTGGAACAGAATAGAGAGTCCAGAAAGAGGCCCACAGTTAAATGGTAACTTGATTTATGAGGAAGTCACTAATGGAATTTATTGAGGAAATGTTGGTCTTTTCAATAAATGAAGTATAGGAACCTGTATGGAAAAAATAAACCTTGACTCCTCATATAGTCACAAAAATCAATTCAAGATGGATCATAGACACAAACGTAAAAGCAAAAACTAAGGTTCTACAGAAAACATAGGAAAATATTTTTATAAGCTTGGGTAGCCAAAAATTACTTAAATGGCATACACAAAAGCACTAACTAGAAAAATAAAAAATAATGAATTGGATTTTATAAATATTAAAAACTCTGTCATTGAAAGACTTCAATGAGAAAATGAAAAGGCAAACAGCAGACTGGAAGAAGGTATTAGCAACAGATGCAACTGACAAAGGAGTTGACTCCAGAATATATGACTTCTATAAATCAGTAAGAAACAGACTTGAGGAGATTATCATGAATTATCTAGGTAGACCCAGGGTAATCATGAGGATCCTTGTAAGTGGAAGAGGGAGGCAGGACAGTCAGAGAAGATGCAATGTCAGAAGCAGACTTCAGAGGGATTCAATCTCTGGCTTTACAGATGGAATGGGGCTGCAAGCCAAGGAATGTGGGCTGCCTGTAAACTGGAAAAGACAAGAAAATAGATTTATCCTTGGAGCTTCTGGAAGGAATACAGCCTTGCCCAAATCTTAATTTTATTCTCATGAGACCCATTTTAAATAAAATGAAAAATTCTATTTACAAAATAAAAGTAATGTGCTGCTTTAAACCACTAAGTTTGTGGCGCTTTTATTTTTTTTTTTTTAATTATACTTTAAGTTCTAGGGTACATGTGCACAACCTGCAGGTTTGTTACATGTGTATACATGTGCCATGTTGGTGTGCTGCACCAATTAACTTGTAATTTACATTAGGTATATCTCCTAATGCTATCCCTCCCCCCTCCCCCCTCCCCACAAGAGTCCCCGGTGTGTGATGTTCCCTTTCCTGTGTCCAAGTGATCTCATTGTTCATTTCCCATCTATGAGTGTGGCGCTTTGTTACACAGGAAGAGAAAACTGCTATGGCTTAGAATTTCCATTTCTAGATGGCTACCTTAAAGTAGCTGAAGACATGTACAAGAATGTTCTTGAAAGTATGATAATAGTAAAAACTTGGAACCAAACTGTCTTTCAATAGGAAAACAAAACAATTGCAGTTTATATTTTGGACTATTAAGTGACAGTTAAAAGAATGAGTTAGGTGTATATTTTTATCATTAAAAAAACTCAAAAGTGTATGTGTGTGTGTGTGTGTGTGTATTTTTTTTGAGATGGAGTTTTGCTGTTGTTGCCCAGGCTGGAGTGCAATGGCGTAATCTCAGTTTATGGCAACCTCCACCTCCTGAGTTCAAGCGATTCTCCTGCCTCAGCCTCGTGAGTAGCTGGGATTACAGGTGTCCACCACCATGCCTGGCTAATTTTTGTGTTTTCAGTAGAGACGGAGTTTCACCATGTTGGTCAGGCTGGTCTCGAACTCCTGACCTCAAGTGATCTGCCTGCCTTGGCTTCCCAAAGTGCTGGGATTATAGGCATGGACCACCGTGCCCAGCCTAAAAGTATATTATTGAGTGAAAAGCAAGTGCAGAAAATAAAAGCAGTATTCATATTCATTTCCTATGGCCACTGTAACAAATTACCATACATTCACTGGCTTGAAAAACCACTCATTTATTCTCTTACAGTTCTGGAGGTCAGAACTGAAATCAAGGTGTTGCAGGGCTGTTTTTTTTCTGGGATCTCTAGGTGCGAATTTGTTTCCTTGCCTTTTCTAGTTGCTGGAAGCCACCTTCTTTCCCTGGCTCATGACTTATACCTTGTACCATAGACCATTTATCTGTCTGTTTCCACTGTCACACTGTCTTCCTCTGTAGTTAAATCTCCCATTGCTTTCCTTTTACAAGGACATTTGTGATTACATTTAGGGTCCACCTGGATAACCCAGGATAATGTTCTCATCTGAAGACCCATAACATTCACGTCTGCAATGTCCCTTTTGCTATATAAGGTAACATTCACAAATTTTAGGGATTAGGATGTGGATGTTTTTGTGGGCCTTTATTTGGTTTACCACAGTGTCACATAATTTAGATAATTTAATGCATTGCAGGAGGTGCTTCATTACAGGAGGTGCTTCATTCAGTAATATATAGCAAGAACCACCAATTCCTCAGCCTATAATAGTCGAATCCCTCATCATTTGCTAATTCTACCCAACAGTCAATTCTACATCTGCCACTTACAACATACCTATTTGCAGCTCTTACTCTCCATATTGGAGTTCAATCATTAAATAAAAACTGACAATTTTTTTCCCCAAATGTAGCTTACAAACTTGAAGAAAAAAGTAAAAAGTAAGATTTTGAAGAGAACAGAAAACAGAGCAATTTCAGAAAACTAAATGGAAGGACTCATGGTCGGTTTTAGGGGAGCTAACATCTGGATGAATTAACAGTGTAGGGAAGTTTGAGGAGGGTGAAAAAGGTATGAGAATGGAAAATATCACACCAAAAAAACAGTGCAACATTGGTAATGTTGAGTACACAATTCAGGTTGGTGGCTGTGTATTTATGAGTCATATCAATTAGCCATGTTGTATGATTTTTTTTCTAACAACATTCAGTATTAAGGTAAAGAAATAGAGAGTAATAGCTTGGTTCATCCAAGGAATGCAGCAAACACAAGGGACAAGAGAGTGGAGAATCTATGTGTGAGTGATTACACTGAGTTTTAGTGGTAATTGAACCCAGTAATGTGGGAAGTGACAAGAGGAGTAGGCAGATAGGATAGAATTGGTTGAACTGATATATTGGAGGCCACCATGAGGTAAAATTATGTAGTAAATAAGACAAAATAATAGGACAGTGGAATGTTGGGCTTATGACTTTCAAAGGTGGAGCAATTTCAAATGATGACAATGTCTAGAATATGACCATAGAAGGAGATACGTTTTCTGAATTGAAGGAAAAGCTCATGGAAGATGAAAATGCAAAGAATCATGTAAGGACATGGTATTGACTAGCTCATCAGCATGGGCATTTAGTTCATTCTTATAATATTAGGAGCTTGTATGGAGAATAAAAGTATTACCCAAGTGTTAAAAATCTTCATGAGGCTGAAAAATCAGAACAATATGTTGAGCAATTAAATAGACTATGATGTCATTCACTGACATAGGGAATAGATACAGGATAGAAAGGGGGTAGGTTGGAGAGTGAAGACTGTCCATCCAGATTTGAATACATTGAGTTTAGGTTTCCTGTGCAGCATCAAAATAAATCTCTCCACTAGGCAGCAGGCCATATAGGTTGGAAAGTAAGAAGAAAAAACAGGATATTGAGAATGTATAGATTGTAATTTAAATAAGAAAACTAAATTGAGATAAGCCAAAGAGATTGTGTAGATTATTTAAATTTTGTCAGAAAACTTATGTCAATGATTGTCCTTGTTAATGCTTAAGTTTTATTTTTATTGCTTATAATTTTATGTGAGCTGATAATTTATTTGTTCCTTATATTTTACACACACACGCGCGTGCGCGCGCGCGCACACACACACACACACACACACAGTTTCTTCAACTTGTTCATTAACTTTCATTTCCAGGCCATGTTTTATGATTGATTTTGTTACTATAGTGCTTAATAGAAGACTATGAATAGATAATAGATAATATATATTTCTTTTTACTAAATATGCAAATATTCTATTTTTTGATTTGTGGTTCTGAATTTTTTTAAAAAATAACTCAGATAACATAGTTGGCTGTGACGTACCTCGATGGCATTGAAATATTTCACCTCACTTTAGGAAGTAGACTTTGATGTAGTTAACATTTAGCTCTCTATAAATATGTCATCTTTTTACCTCTTGTTAGGATAACTTCAGTATATTCTGTGAGTGATTACAAGCTCATAAGAGGGTACTATGAAAATTATATGCCAACAATTTGAATAACCTAGAAGACATGGATAATTTTCTATAAATATACAATCTAAGAATGAATCATAAATAGAAAATATGAACAAACCAATAATGAGTAAGGATAATTAATCAATAATAAAAAACTTTCCAACATTCTATCAAACATTTAAAGGAGAATTAATGCCACTCTTTCTCAAACTCTTTCAAAAAAACTTAAAAGGTGGGAACACTTTCAGACTCATTTTATGAGGCCAACATTACCATGATACCAAAGTCAGAAAAAGGTACTACAAGAGGAAAAAATATATAGGCTAACATCTCTAATGAACATAAATGCAAAAATCCTCAAGAAACTACTAGCAAACAAAATTCAACAATACCTTGAAAGTATGACACATGATCATCAAGTATTTATTCCTGAAATGCAAGGAAGTTTTAACATACTAAAGTCATCAATGTGGCTGGGTAAAGTGGCTCATGCCTGTAATCACAGCACTTTGGGAAGCCAAGGCATAAGGATTGCTTGAGCCCAGGAGTTCAAGATCAGGTTGGGGAACATGGTAAGACTCCATCTATACACAAAATTTAAACATTAGTCAGACGTGGTGGCATGTGCCTGTGGTCCCAGCTAAGTTGGGAGGCTGCAGTGAGCTGTAATTGCACCTCTGCACTCCAGCCTGGATTACAGAGTAATCTGTAATCTGTCTCAAAAAAAATTTTTTTTAAAGTCATGAATGTATCAATGTGATATACCACATCAACAAAATGAAAGATAAAAATTATGATCGTCTCAATAAATGCAAAAAAAATTGACAAAATTCAATACCTTTTCATAATAAAAACATTTGTTTCAAAGAACATCTTTATTTCTGCCTTCATTTCGTTATGTACCCAGTAGTCATTCAGGAGCAGGTTGTTCAGTTTCCATGTAGTTGAGTGGTTTTGATTGAGTTTCTTAGTCCTGAGTTCTAGTTTGATTGCACTGTGGTCTGAGAGACAGTTTGTTACAATTTCTGTTCTTGTACATTTGCTGAGGAGTGCTTTACTTCCAACTATCTGGTCAATTTTGGAATAAGTGTGATGTGGTGCTGAGAAGAATGTATATTCTGTTGGTTTGGGGTGGAGAGTTCTGTAGATGTCTATTAGGTCCACTTGGTGCAGAGTTGAGTTCAATTCCTGGATATCCTTGTTAACTTTCTGTTTTGTTGATCTGTCTAATGTGGACAGTGGGGTGTTAAAGTCTCCCATTATTATTGTATGGGAGTCTAAGTCTCTTTGTAAGTCTCTAAGGACTTGCTTTATGAATCTGGGTGCTCCTGTATTGGGTGCATATATATTTAGGATAGTTAGCTCTTCCTGATGAATTGATCCCTTTACCATTATGTAATGGCCTTCTTTGTCTCTTTTGATCTTTGATGGTTTAAAGTCTGTTTTATCAGAGACTAGGATTGCAACCCCTGCTTTTGTTTTCTGTTTTCCATTTGCCTAGTAGATCTTCCTCCATCCCTTTATTCTGAGCCTATGTGTGTCTCTGCATGTGAGATGGGTCTCCTGAATACATAATTAAACATTAAATTAGGTATAGAAGGAATGTACCTTAACCTAATAAAAGCCATATGTAATAAACCCCGGGCTAACATCAACTGGATGTTGCAAAGCTGAAAACTTTCTCTGAGGTCAGGAAGAGAAGATAAGGATACCTACTGTAACCACTTCCACACCATATAGTACTAGAAGGGCAAAGTCAGAGAAATTAGGCAAGGAAAAGAAAATCATCAGAAAAATGCAAATTAAAACAACAATGAGATATTACCTCTTACTTGTTAGAATGACTATTACAAAAAAAGAAAAGATAACAAGTGTTGGTGAAGATGTAGAAAAAAGGGAGCCCTTGAACACTGTTGGTTGGAATGTAAATTAGTACAGCTATTAGGAAAAACATTATGGATATTCCTTTAAAAAATTTAGAATTACCATATGATCCAGCAATCTCACTGCTGGGTACATATCCAAAGAAATGAATCAAGTATGCTAAAGAGATATCTGCAGTCTCATGTTCACAGCTTTATTTACAATAGCCAAGATATGGAATCAACCTAAGCACCCATGGATGAATGAATGGATAAAGAAAATGTGGCATGCATATATATATATACACACACACACACACACACACACACACACATACACATACACATATGCATATGTATATTCCGTTGCACATATATATATATATATATATATATATATATATATATATAATGGAATACTGTTCAGCCTTATGAAAGAAGGTAAATCCTACATTTGTAACAACATGGATGAACTCTGAGGACATTATGTTAAGAGAAGCCAGGAACAGAAATAAAAATATTCTATATATTACATATTTATTACATTATATATATTACATATATATATACACACACACACACACACAAACATAATCTGAAAAAGGTAAACTCTGAGAAGCAGAGAGTAAAATGGTGGTTGCCAGGAGTTGGGGGTACAGGGTTGGGAGTCGTTGGTCAAAGGGTACAAACTTTCCATTAAACAGAATGAGTAAATTCTGGAGATCTATTATACAGCATGGTGACTATAGTTAACATGTATTGTATACTTGAAAATTGCTAAGAGGGTAGGTCTTAAATGCTCCCACCAAAAAATGTATGTGAGTTGATACACATGTTAATTAACTTGATTTAACCATCTCAAAATATATATGTGATTCAAAACATGTCATATGCTATAAATATATACAATTTTGATATGTCCAATATGCCTTAATAAAGCTGTTGGGAAAAAAAGGAAGTCAGGCAATGTCAAAAATAAAGAAGGAATAATAAGCAAGGAATTGATTATGTTTTTGTTTAAAAATTTATTCTCAAAACTAATTGCTTCTTTATGTATGAAGCTGAGTCCTGACCATACACTGAGTAAATAAGAGCAAGTTTGAATTTCTACAAGCATGATGGAATTAATATAATCAATTTTCACACTGTATCCAAAAGTCATGGACATGGAATGAACTTAAAATCTGAAAAACCTGCTGAGAGTTTTACTATTCTTTAGTTGTATAACTTTTAGCAAATCCGTGTTTCTCTGACCCTTAGTTTATTCATTTAGAAAACGTAGATAATGAAGTGAAAGATATTAAGATATGCTGTTTATGAAAGTTTTCTACAAGGACATAAATATGAGTAGAACTAACATAAAACTGTAACTTAATTCAGTGTAATTACAGTTGCATGGCAATCTCTACCAAGGTACCAATGCCTTAAGGAAGACGTTAATTCCTTCCAGGGATGCTACAAATGTGGTACAAATGGGCTAATTAACCTACCAGTTTTGTTTTCTTCATTTTAAAGCAAACCAAGGAAAAAAAATGAACTAAAGTGCAAAAACTTAAGCGATCAAATTATATGAGAAAAGTACAGTTCATGGTGCTGTTCTTTGGAGTTACTGTGTTTAGTTTTCATTTGCTCTGTAGTCACCAAATTATTCAGCATTTTCAGAATCTTTCACGAGTTTTTATGAAAACCTTTAAAATCTTAATAAACAAGTTCCAGTGCAAGAAAAATTTCCAGGTCAGTCAAGAAGCCAGAGGAAGACAGCTCAGTAAACCTTTCTTCTAATTAGTGCTTAAAAGAAGCCAGTGTCTCAGAACAATGGGTACACAATGGTTGCTGCTAGTGACAGAAGTAATTGTTGACCTAGCTGTTCTTACAAAATATTGCTTTCCCATAGGCCCTAATTATTAGTCCTGTTATTTCTCCACTGTTTGACCAAGACTAGGTCTGTTCTTAATTTGGGGTCTGCTGCATGACAGTGCTTAGCTTTGCTAATTTTGGAATAAATTACTTTAGGTGGAACCTTTAACAAAAGCTAAATTTCAACACCTTAACTCCTAGGTAAGTTATCTGTATTTTGCTACCTTATATTTTTCGAAATCAAGATGTTCTAACAGGCATGTTGGTTCCCTTGAATCTGTGTCAGATGAACAGATGTTAAAATGCACAACCATATCTAACACAATTTCACCAGCAATGGGTATGTATAAAAATGATGATATTTAATATGACATTAATAGTTAGCAAAAAAAAAAAATACTGAATATGACTAAAACTGAAATTCAAAGCAATTCAGGCTTCAGAGTGTGAGTTTGGAATAGAAAGCCTGTACCTTTAAATGAAGAGTTTGAGTTGATGTTATTAGAAAGTGTTTGACCTATTAGGGTACCCATAGGGGACAGAGGTTTTTAGTCTTCCTACTTGGATAACAGGAGCATGTCTGCTTTTCTCCACACTGATGTACTCCAGATATAGTAAGTGTTCTGTGTTCTAGGGGTGTGTCCGAGCAGAATGGAGGGAACCCAGCTTTGAGCCTTTTGACAGTGTGGATTTAATTAAGCTGCACATTGCCTCGAGGTTACAGCAGTACAAATACATTTATTCCTTACTTTCAACACAAGAAATTGTCATCCAAGTAGAGGAAGAAAAAATATATAAATTTTCATTGAAAAGCCAATGTTATTCATTAAATTGGAAAAGTGTACAAACTCCTATACATTAACCACTGGATAAAACATTATTAATTTGAAGCATACTTCTGGTTGAATTTAAGAAGAGTCTACATTATAGTCTATAACTAATGTTAGTTTCTAGTTTACTAAAACATTTACAAGTTGAGACTTTGGGCTCCTGAGATTTCACCTTTTGCCTCCATTTCAGCTTTTGGGACCATTTACTTTTTATGCTGCAGTAGGAATGTGGATATACAAAGTGTGAAATAGAAGGGGAGTACTGGGCAAAAATTCAAAGGGCCTGGGTGCTATTCTCAGTTGTTCTGCTAACTAATCATATGAGCAGAAACCACCCAGGTAACCTCACAAGATTTAATTTCTTGCTTGTAAAAATCTAACAGTTGTAAGAGCTCTGCAAGACCAGTTGTGGGGCTTCCAACAGGTCAAGTGACCTTCTACTCAGTTATAAAGTGAAAACCATGACACCTACCTTAGAGAGTTGAGGATTAAATCAGCAAATATACATAAAGAACCTCTCAGAAGAATATGAAACACAGTAGCTACCATTATGAAGATTCTTAATTCTCAGAATGCACACTGCAATATAAGTTTTATTTTAATGAAATCCATGTGTTTATAGCCATTTCAGATTTGCAGTAAAGTATTTGCAGGTCACAGAAACATTTACAGTAAAATGTCACTTCAGTATGTGTCTGCCTAATTTAACTCTTTACCATATCAGACTTTTCTTTCTCAAATTAAAGTTGTTAAGAGTGATTTAAATGTAGAAATAGAAACCCTTAATACGAAGTGATTATGGCATCTCTGTTATTGTACTTTCTTTTTAGCACAAGTTCTGGGTTTAGCACAGAATCAGAGAATTTGTTACAAACAGGATTTAATTAAGTGATTCACTAGGGCATCTGCAGACAGCCTTTCCGCTTTTCCTGTTGCATATTGAGAGAGAACATGCTAGGATTAGAGAGAACATCCTCTTCAGGGGATATACTAAAAATATGGAGGTTCTTGTGTTTAAGTTAAATGTAAACAGTACCTTTGCACACTACTGAGTGCAAGAAGTAATTTTGAACTCCTACCCCATTTCTTGGCCTTAAGGATTTAATTTTTTTGTTAGGTTTTTTTTTTCTCTCTCTCTTTTCTTTTATCACATGTGATTGGCATGTGAAAGGAAAGGAAGCAGATAGAAAGATGTTTAATTTTTCTAAAGCTGAGAAGCTATATGTCTTAAGGGTAATTAAATTATGATTTTGTGACTTTTCAATATGGATTATCAAACTTGATGGCTTTAGAGGCTGCAGTAGATCCTTGGAAAGCCACAGCTAACATTTCACTATTTTCCCACCTCGAGACCTACCTATTTCAAAAAAGAAAAAATATGCTTTTCTACTTCAATTGTTGAATAGCCTCCTCATATGTTTTATTTGTAAAACAAAACATACACATTGTGAAAATGACAAAAACTGCACAGTGTGAAAAGAAACCATCTAGCTTGCATAGGCACATATTTTTACATATTTGTTTCTAAATGTACAAACAGGATCTGCTCTACAAAATGCTCTAGGATAGTATTTGTTTCAAATTTATGTAATCAGCCATGTTGCAAGATGGTATTCAAAGAAAAGCTCAGAGATGTGTTATCCTGGTCTCATCTCTGACATTCCCCCCCACTCCCCCGCCCCATAAATAACAGAGATGAAAATATACTTATTGTCAAATGATACACTAAAATATGGAAATGTCTTTATGTTTAAAAAACATAGTCATATCTAAAAGATGAGCTCCAGCCAGGAGAGAATCTTTGTGTGAGGGGAGAATTCAGTTAAAGATCAGAGTTTTCTGCTGGCTGTTTTGTAGATCTTAAAATTTATAAGTAGATTTCCAGATGTTATACTATCAAACTATAACTTGAGTTCAGTTCATTAAAATGTTGTTGTTGATCAGGACTCTTAACTGAATTTCCAAATTATCTCTCTCTTACCTATTCATTTTAATGGCCTTTTGGCAGGCTGAGTCTTGCACTTGCCGTCTTATTGACAGACATCATCCTTTAACACAAGATCATTTGAACCCTGAACCAGCACATGCAAAACAAGGCATGTGCCTTTCTGGAAAACCAGGGCTCGCCAAAAGAATGGCTGGCATAGCCTCCCAGTCGCAATCAAACCCAAGAATCTTTTAATTATGAAACAGATATCTATGTTAAGAAAAAAAAAGAAAATTTAAAATACTCTGGAAAACTGGATCATTACTGGACTCTAATTCTTTCAGTTTATTGCAAAAGGTTCCAGCAATGCTTACTCGAAACATAAATGTATCTCTTAAATGTGATTTAGAGTTTACAAAAGACAGAGATTATTCCAAAATAATAAAACTATGGCCTGGCTGAGGAAGACTGAATCATCTTTTATGAGGAATCTTTATTTTTTCCCGAGTTATTAAAGTTGTTACATAAGGGCACAACTAGCACATTTGCTGGCCCTGATCTCAGATAAGATCAAACACCACATATAGCAAGATAGATGGTATGTACTGATAGAACAAATTATCCTTCAGTGAATTTATAGCTAGGGTGGGAATGCACTGCCTTGCCACCTGTGCTGACCAATTTTTTGGCAGACATAACCACAGTTTTAATAGGCTTCCTGCTCGAGTTTTGGAAAAACCTTCTTGCCAGTACAGCTACTGGAAGAAATTGCAAAGATTTCTTCAAATCAAAGGCCAAGGTAATGTGGAGGATCTTTCAGAAAGACTAATTGATAAAATAAACTACAAAAGGCAGAAACTAATTATGAGAATAAATATACTAACCACCCAAATTTCTTTTAAGTCAATTTGAATGTTTATGAGAATTTGGGTCTATTCTTGTGTGCCTTCTGACTACATCCTATTTCCCAAATTCTATTAAAAAGTAGTATAATTATTCATACTTCAGAGAACTTTTTCATTCTGGCTTAGCTTACACAATTTCCTAGGAACTAACTTCGTGAAGCAGGAATATAAATTTTATTTGCTCTTTATAAACTTGTATTTGGGAAGAAAATAAAGCAAATTTTAACTGAATTAGAAAAAAAAAGCAGATGATAATAATTCTATGGGAAAATAGGTAAATAAGCAATACTCCAAACTAGAGATTGGCAAACTACAGGCACAGCCTATTGCATTCAGCCCTTGAGCAGAGAGAATGCACCAGAGACTATGTGGCCCATAAACCCTAAAATATTTGCTATCTATTCCTTTATAGACAGAACTTGTCAACTCTTGTTCTAAAACAAAGGACATCCTGCTGTACCTTTTTGTTATTTCTTACCTATACTTTGTTATTGCAAAGAGGAATGACAAAACTGGAAATCAAGAAAAACTAAGAATAATTTTTCAAAAGTTAACAGTAGTATGTTACTTATTAGTATACATACTGTAGGATTCCATCAGTGTGAAGTTCAAAAACAAGCAAAACTAAACTATCATGATAGCGATCAAATCACTGGTGACCTCTGGAGATTACCGACAAGGAAGTTGCATGAGTGAACTTCTCGGAGTGATGAAAATGTCCTATATCTTTACTAGGGTAGTGGTTACAAAACAGTGTATACAGACATAAGATTTCATTGAATTGTTCAGTTGAAATATGCAATTTGCTGTCAATAAGTTATAATAAAAATGTAAATCAATCGAGAAAAACATAGATATGTTTGTACTATCTACCATCTGCACATTTTGTAGTATAACATAAAGAAAAAAGAAAAAATTTAACAGCATCCTGAAAAAGAAAAAAAATCAGGTTTTCTACAAAGTAACATAATTTAGACAAACAACAGATTTATCAACAACAATGGAGGCAAAAATGCAATGGAATACAATCTTTAAAATGCTGAGAGAAAATAAATATCAGCCAAAAATTCTCTAACTGGCTACACTGTCATTCAAAAGTAAAAGTAAAGTAAAATAATTTGTAGGAAACAGATTAAGAAAGTTTTTCACATATAGACCCTCAATGAGGTCTATACTACTAAAGAATTACTAAAGAATGTGAACTACTAAAGAATGTGCTTCAGGAAGAAGACAGTGGAATCTAGAAGGAAGAAATGGAATGCACAATGTGATACAGAACAAGGAGATAGATAAATACGGGGATAGATATAAATAAGCATTTACTGTAAAGAAAAAGTTAACCATAATACAAATTATTAATTTAGGAGTGTTTGAAAAACAAGGTAGATTTGAAATGCTGAACAAAAATTCATTGTGCTATATACCTAATTTTTGTACATTTTACTGCACATAGACTACATTCACTTTTTAAAATGTTACTAGAATAACAATCATCCTATTCCATCATTGTTAACACAAAGATAATGGTCATCACCACTTTAATTGCCTCCTATTCACTCCATTGGTGATGGAGGGTTTCCTGCCATAGGGTTGTGGAAGTGGCTGAAACTATACTTGACACTGGACAGATAAAATCAATAGGAGTTTATTGGTCACATATACTCACAGCCTGGGGGAGGAGTATACACCTCCCCAATGTAGGGAGGCACAGGGGCATACTCTGGAATGCAGTGAACATGTAGGGGCTGTGAAAGTCAGGTGTTGTAGTATTAAGAGTTTGAGGTACTCCCTGGTCCACGTGAGGGTGTGATTGAATCATTCTGTGGATTGGCAGGGAACAAAACTCACTACTCAGGGCTAAGCAGGAACTGCATCTGGTCCTTTTGATAAAGAGGGTCATTTGGCTAGGGGAGGTTAGCAGTGAGAACAGAGTGGAGAGCAGAACTTGAAGTTAGGCCATTTGAATTCCTCCTGCTTCCTCCCAGATGTTGAAGCAACACATAATATCGGGCCTTAATCGTAGGCCTTACACCATAATTATTACCTTGCCCAAGAACTAAATTAAACCCTGGAAGTGTTAATGTCCAAGCTTTTGCACCATTTGGGGGAGTTATGGAGGAGTATATCACTGAGTATGCCTAATTCTTATTTCTAGTAGTCTCAGAGAATACAATTTTAATAAAAGAAGGTGGAAAAGAAAAAACATTGTAATGCATAATGGTAGTTATATTGTTGTAGAGCATTAGAAAAACATGGTATAGTTGTTAATTGTTCAAGAAGTGTATGTGTGTGTGCCTGTGTGCATCTGAGAAAAAATGGTCCACACTCAGTAGACTTTGATCTGTTTCCAACCATTGAGAAGACCCCAAGAGAAACTGCACTGTGTATACCAAAGCCCCAAATAGACTTTGCCGCTTATTATCAATATCTCAGATTTAGAGGAGTGTATTGATGTAGGGAGACAGAGAAATCTTGAAAAATTAAATTCTTTAGGTGGAAGTTTCCAAAAAGGCGAATAGAAAATCCCATTATGTACGTCTAAAGAAGGTGCGCAAGAAAGGGAAGACGTAGATCTCAGGTTAAGTAAGGAAGTTTATGAACTATTATGTTATAGAAGCATGCTTTCAGTAAAAGGGGCAGAGCCCTGCTTATTAATATTCCACTCCCATTTCGCTCCTCTTCCGTATACACTCATGTCTTAAAAGTTGCTCATGTTCAGTGTGAGAAAAAATATTTTTCAAACCCTAGAAAATGATATCAAAAGCATATTTTTGGTCTATGATGTTATTACCAGACTTTTCTGAAAAGTAGCATTTCTGATAGATTTTAATGAGTTCAAGTTGTTTTTTTCCACCCCCAAGGTGGGGAGGGGGTATTTGTTTGTTAGAAAACTAGATTTTACCTATCCTGCTAATTACCCAGTTTTAATGAGCCAACTGATTTTTAACTAGACATTTCCTTTTTACCTTTAGCTAATAATATTGTCTGTTCACCTGTAGTTTCCTATAATATCCACCCAAAGAGAGGTCTAACCCATCTCTATTGCAGGCAAGTTAGTCTGAAATCAGAATTTGACATGTGCTCGCAATCAGTTCATCTGAGAAGCTGCTTTAAAAACAGGCAAGGATCTATATTTCATAATAAAACATACGGTAGAGTTTATTTCATGATTGCGACCATTTTCCAACAGTCAAATACAACTCTAATTAGAAAATGTAGCAGAGAGAATTGGTGAAGTAGGAGAGAATACATGGTGAAACCTACAACTGCTGAAGATTAGGGAAACTTGCTCCTTGCAGATACGTGTAATAGCATTTAAATCTGAGCCTGTCCATTTCTAAGCACATGCAGAAAAGTCCTGTATCCAATTTCGTGACAAAGAATTTTCTAAAATCTTTTAGGATTTTAAATGTTTCACCTAAAACATGTTGTCTAGGAATGGAGTTCATCAGCTACAGTGGTTTCAACTGGTAGTAATTTTGCCCCTTGGGGACATATGGCGATGTCTGGAGACTTGGGTGTTTTTTGTTGTTGTTGTTTGGTTTTTTCACTTTAAGTTCTGGGACACATGTGCAGAACGTGCAGGTTTGTTACATAGGTATACATGTGCCATGGTGGTTTGCTGCACCCATCAACCCGTCATGCACATTAGGTATTTCTCCTAATGCTATCCCTTGCCTTGCCTCCCACCCCCTCGACAGGCTCCAGTGTGTGATGTTCCCCTCCCTGTGTCCGTATGTTCTCAGTGTTCAACTGCCACTTGTGAGTGAGAACATGTGGTGGTTGGTTTTCTGTTCCTGTGTTAGTTTGCTGAGAATTATGGTTTCCAGCTTCATCCATGTCTCTGAAAAGGACATGAACTCATCCTTTTTTATGGCTACATAGTATTCCATGGTGTATATGTGCCACATTTTCTTTATCCAGTCTAACATTGATGAGCATTTAGGTTGGTTCCAAGTCTTGCTATTGTGAATAGTGCTGCAATAAACATACATGTACATGTGTCTTTATAGTAGAATGATTTGTTATCCTTTGGGTGTATACCCAGTAATGAGATTGCTGGGTCAAATGGTATTTCTAGTTCTAGATCCTTGAGGAACTGCCACACTGTCTTCCACAAGGGTTGAACTAATTTACACTCCTAGCAACGTGTAAAAGTGTTCCTATTTCTCCACATCCTCTCCAGCATCTGTTTCCTAAATTTTTAATGAAGGCCATCAGAAAAGCATAGTATCTGGGCCGGATAGCTCCATACCTCATGGCATGGTCCCTCACCGCTTCCCTTGCCTAGGGGAGGGAGTTCCCTGACCCTTTCCGCTTCCCTGGTGAGGTAACATCCCACCCTGCTTCAACTTCCCCTCCGTGGGCTGCATCTACTGTCTAACCAGTCCCAGTGAGATGAACTGGGTACCTCAGTTGGAAATGCAGAGATCACCCGCCTTCTGCATTGATCTCACTGGGAGCTGCAGAATGGAGCTGTTTCTATTCAGCCATCTTTCCTGGGAATTTTTTTTTTTTTTTTTTTTTAATGGTCAAGACTTGAGGACAGGAATTGCTACTGATATCCAGTTGGTCACTCTAGCCAGGAACGCTCCTAAATATTGTGCAATGTATGAGACGGCCTCCCACAGCAAAGAATTATTCAGCCCCAAGTGCTGATAATAGTGGTAAGGTTGAGAAACCCTGAGCTGAGACATCAGGGGTCATACTTCATGATGACAGTGTCAGGGCTCATCTGGTTAAGTGTGTGATGTGGGTGAGAGTCCCTAGGAGGAGCAAATGATGCCAAGAAGAACTAACTGGTATTTTTTTTCCCCAAGACTTCACCAAGAAAACCTTTATCAAAATGATGTTTTCCTAACTCAGACTGAATTTTAAAAGAAATAATAAAAGGTCAAATGGCAAACAATCATTAAGGAGTTAACAGGATCCAAAGAGTTAATTTGAATAGGAATGGAAGTGAGTATGATTATGGTTGAAGCAGACAGAGAAAAAAAAGAGAGGCTCTAGCAGTTAATATCCAACAGAGAAGAATTAGCTTGGTTAAGACTCTGGTTATGGCTGCCTGGGAAAAGGGCCTTTCTTTCAGGGAGGAAACCAGTGAACGAGTTCATGATAAGTGTCAAGTTAAGGCTGTATTCTCATAGAGGAGCTATGAGTAGAAGCCAGGGAATCAGATTATTGGGGAAGTTGGGGTGCAGGGACACCAAGATAACCAGCTGAGTGGGGGAAAAAAAAAGCAACTAGAAGTAAAACCAGGATAAGCAGAAAGTCACATAGGAGAGACAGGAATTGAGTGGTAAACTTGGCAGCAGGTTTGAGAATCACAGAAGTAAACGCTCTGTGGATAAGTCTGTGGGCATAGCCACATTATGAAGCCTGTGCCCAGGGCCCTCAGTCACACTCTTCTGGCTCATCATACCCAGGCTAATTTTATCCCAATGAAAACTAAAAGATCTCATTTGACGTTTCCTTGGATGTCCTTGTGTAATGTGTAATGAACCCAGACAAAAATAAACCTTGTTAAGGCTCAATTCTCAATGGAGGCAGCTATCTGCTGCATTCATTCTAGACCCCAGAATCTTGATGTAAAACTTTAGAGGGTCCAGATAGTGAAGACACTTTTCTAAAATAATATCTTGAGAGCTATTTTATTCAGATAGTTATTAAGGCAACAAGAAGATTGATTGAAAATGGGTGAACTCTATAGAATTTTATGCTTTAATAATTTTACTACCAGAATCATCTTGATACCCTTGCAACAAAGAGGAAAAACTCCAAGAAAGTTTAGTAAAACAACCTTGCCTTAGTAAACAAGAAAAGTAAACAGGATTATAGAAATTGTGAATATAACACACCTTGAACAAGTAAATAGTAATAATGAACTGAACCGGTGAAATTGGCATCATGTCATGCACATTATCTTCCTACCTTCAAGGTCAATGTTATTTTATTTTATACATGATGACACTTAGCTATAAATTTTATAAGTGGGCCCTAAAGCAGCAAAATATGTAGAAGCAGTACTTTATGTATAGTGTTTTCGGTTTTCTGTGTGTGTGTTTTTGGTCAGTAGAAGAACTACAGATGGAGATCAGATTTTTAAAAAGCATAGTCATTTTGCTGTTACAGTGAGAGAATTGGGCAGTGGCATTAAATTTCCACTTCAGTACTGAAAGACACACTTATCAAATAGATGCCAGCTTAATACAGGCAGTGAACACATTTCCTGATCTCGGATGACAAAGTGATCCTATTCATGTAGATGTGTTAAGTGGAGGGCACTGGGGGTAATCCATAGACAATATCTATGGGCCAAAACCAGATTTATATAGACTTTTTTCAGTTAAAGACTAAGGAAAAACAGAATATATAGGACATGAAAAATTTGAAACAGACATGGAAAAGAGACCTCTGAAGACTCAATGAGAATATTTCTGAAAATTGTTAAGTACAAGAATAAAGATAAAGTAGAAGATGACTTATTAATCAACATAAGCTGTATTATATGAGGCAACAAACAATTCTTAAATATTAGTGGCTTACAACAAATAAGTGTAGTTCTTGCTTAAATTCTGTGTCTGTCATAAGTAAGCTTTATGGCTCTGCTTCTCTTTGTCTCTGAGGGACTCAGGCTGATGGAACTTTGTTTTCTCCTTCTGTGACTTTCAAATCAGAAGACAGCATGGAAAACTAAGCATTGACTCTTAGAGTTTCTACTCAGAAATAACTTGCATCACTTTTATGCACATTGCATTTGCTTAAACATCAGAGAGCCAGGTCTGAGATTGAGTACATGGAGAACAATCTTACTTTGTGCTCAAAGTGAAAGAACGAAATGCTGTGAAACTCTATTTTCTAACAGCTATCACAGTCAACTCTTCTGGTCACAAATATATCATTGACTTTTTCTTCTGCCAGCAAATTATACTTACTCACTTCCCAAGTTCTATCCAATCACAGCACTGAGCTGAACTTCTATATGTGGTTCCTCGTGGTCTACAAACCTGTGAAGCAAAATGACAAGTTATCTATCTCCCATGCTGCTGATATGCAACTTCAGAAAAGAATCAGGTTATTGAAATTCGGAAAGGAAAGAAAGAGTTCTATATTCACTGATTTAAAGCAATTCTGAAATCCCATTAGATAGTTATTGCAAAGGTACTCTACCCTGGAGGTGGGAAATGTTCTATCATGAGTGCTTGATTTACCTTCTGGAATTGTCTGTTCTGTCCTACCTTCACTGATGTCATTCATTGTATCTTTTTTTTTTGTGATGGAGTCTCACTCTGTTGCCAGACTGGAGTACAATGGTGCAATCTTGGCTCACTGCAACCTCCACCTCCTGGGTTCAAGCAATTCCCCTGCCTCAGCCTCCCAAGTACCTGGGACTACAGGCACGCACCACCACACGCAGCTAATTTTTTGTATTTTAGTAGAGACGGGATTTCACCATGTTGGCCAGATGGTCTCGATCTCCTGATCTTGTGATCTGCCTGCCTTGGCCTCCCAAAGCGCTGGGATTACAGGTGTGAGCAACTGCACCCAGCCCATTCATTTTATCTTAGCCTTGGCCACATTTGGAGAGGTTTTGGAAGCTCCTCCTTCAAGTCTTGCCAGCTTTCTCAGCCTGCTTCCTGGATGTAGAGTTGTGGGGGCCTGAAGGGCAACTGAACAAGAAATATGCAAGAACTATAATCACCTATCTAAATCTAGATCTATTTATATAGATCATCAATAAAATTGTGATCTTCTGTATGAAAGAAAATACTACATTCACTAATGTGAATAAAGTACCAACCAGAAAAACATATTGGAACATTTAATGGAAAATGTAGAGTTATCAAGGCCATATAATATGTCTCACAAATCAGTAAAAAGAAGAAACAACAATGAAAGGCAATGAAAAGCGAGCAAAAGATAAAAACAGACAGTTGAGAATAAAGGAATCTAAACTAAGTAAACATCTCAACTTTGCTGGTAACCAGAAAAAAGAAAAACCACTACTAATATCACTTCTGTCTTTTATATTGGCAAGAATAGCAAAGGTTACAAAACACAAGGAAGTGAATACTTTGATGCACTGTTGTTTTGACTGGAAGTGTTTAACATTTTTTCAAAAGCAATTTGGAAATATTAATACAAAATTAACATGAATGTATCCTTTGGTAGCGAACCAGAGAAATAACTGTTCATGAAATTTTTTTATCTGTATCATTATATCTCTCTATATTTTTCCCTCTCTATATGCACTACAGTTTTGTTTGTGATAGTACACTTGATCTTAGCCAAAAGGCCAAGAAGTGATTGTTTGTGATAGTAAAACAATGGTAGTTAATTACTTCATCAATAAGTGAAGTTATAAAATAAATTAAGGTATACCCATTATATAAAACACTTGGTAATTCTGGGGGACAATTTTTAAAAATAAGTAAG
The DNA here is from genome assembly GCF_003255815.1 of Theropithecus gelada. Taxonomy (NCBI): domain Eukaryota; kingdom Metazoa; phylum Chordata; class Mammalia; order Primates; family Cercopithecidae; genus Theropithecus; species Theropithecus gelada. The sequence goes on along the minus strand of NC_037683.1, from coordinate 68,000,916 downwards.
TATGCCATGGAAAGATTCCCAAGACATATTGTTCAGCGAAAATAAAAAGGTGTAATGATTTATTTAGAAATTGAAATTTTAATACAAAAATATCTGTTCATGTATACCAATATATAGTAAAGGAAATAGTAGTACACATTCTGAATTCCTGACAGAAGATACTATAGGAAGGGCAGTTGGAATCAAAAGTAGGAGAATGATTAAGGAGATTTTTCTAATTTTACCTCGTTGATTATGTTTGGATGCTTTATAATACAATTAAAAATGAATTGATGAGACTTGGACTTCTATCCAAGATAGAATTTCAGCAAATGGAGTTACATTCCAGCCTAAAAGAAACAAAAATGGAAAAAATATCTGAAACAGTAGTTTCAGTATGCTGGACTTGAGACCGTGAATGATAGTGATGCCTGGGAGATGCCCAAGTGAGGGGAGAACTACAGCTATCCCAGATCCCTACCTTGGCAGGTTTTCCAGTCCATGTTGAAGGGGGGCAGGTGGAGCCCAGGAGAATCCCTGAGTTGAGAAGACAGAGGTGAGAGTCTAGACAGACCATGTGGTTTGAGTTTGTGGAATAGAGTACTGGAGAACAGAGAGCTACGCAGAGACAGAACTCCAGACATGGGATTAGGGGCCTCTTTAAGTATTCAGCTGAGCACTAGTAAGTGCAAGCATTGAGAAAATTACAGTAGGTGAGGGAAAGAACCACCTTAAAAGATGAACAGTAGGCCGGGCGCAGTGGCTCATACCTGTAATCCCAGCACTTTGGGAGGCCGAGGCAGGTGGATCACGAGGTCATGAGATGGAGACCATCCTGTCTAACACGGTGAAACCCCGTCTTTACTAAGAACATAAAAAATTAGCCAGGCATGGTGGCGGGCGCCTGTAGTCCCAGCTACTCAGGAGGCTGAGGCCAGAGAATGGCTTGAACCCAGGAGGCGGAGCTTGCAGTGAGCCAAGATCATGCCACTGCACTCCAGCCTGGGTGACACAGAGAAACTCTGTCTCAAAAACAAACAAACAAACAAAAAACCCACAGTAAAAGTACCCAGTGCTCACACAGGACTGAAATAGTGCATGTTCTCACCATAGAGAGTGGAAAAGCTCAAGACTCTTGGGGCACCAGGTAGAGCACACATAAGAATCTTGCCTCGGTGGTGGGAATCATCACCCCTATACTGAACACTACTCTGGCTCCTCCCAACATATCTGAAAAGCAAGATCCAAAAGGATAAAACTGTTTTTAAGTAACAACCTTATCCCGAGAACAAAACTCAAGAATATTTATGAGAACACAAACATATCCCGTATCCCAAAAGGTAAAATTTACTAAATCTGACATTTAATCAAAATCAAACATTATCAGACAAGCAAAGAAACAATAAAATACAACCCACAGTGAGGAGAAATACCAAATTCAACACAGAACTGACAAATGTTAAAACTAACAAAGACATTAAAACAGTAATTATAACTCTATTCCATATGTTCAAAACCTTGAGCAGAAACATGGATATATAACAAAAGAGCCAACAATTTGTGATTTTAAAAATACACTGAGGCTGGGCCCAGTGGCTCACGCCTGTAATCGCAGCAGTTTGGGAGGCCGAGGTGGGCGGATCACTTGAGGTCAGGAGTTCAAGACCAGCCTGGCCAACATGGTGAAACCCTGTACCTACTAAAAAATACAAAAACTAGCCAGACATGGTGGCCAACAGCTGTAGTCCCAGCTACTCAGGAGGCCAAGGCAGAAGAGTCACTTGAACCCGGCTGCAGAGGTTGTAGTGTGCGAGATTGAGCCACTGAACTCTAGCCTGGGCAACAGAGCAAGACTGTCTCAAAAAAAAAAAAACACTTGAAGGAATCAATGAACTTGGAGACATAAAATATGAACTACCAAAAAGGATCACAGAGAAAAAAATAAAATTAATGAAACATCCGCGAGTTATGGGAAAGCTAAGAAGTGTTCTTATATGTGAAAGTGGCATCCCTGAAAGGGGGAGGGTTAATGAATATAAATTCTGTTTAAAGAACAGACAGGAAAAATGAAACAGAGAAGATGGGGCAAATAGGAAAGATGTAACAAGATGATACAGCTAACCCTAAACCTATCAATAGTCACATTAAATATAAATGATCTAAATATCCTCATCAAAAGATAGAAATTGTGTGGTTAGACACAAAAGCAAGACCGCATTATACAAATAGAGATAAAGGCCAGATGCAGGGTTCACGCCTGTCATCCCAGTACTTTGGGAGGCTGAGGCTGGCAGATAGCTTGAGTCCAGGAGTTTGAGACCAGCCTGGGCAACATGGTGAAACCCTGTCTCTGCAAAAAAGAAAATACAAAAATTAGCTTGGCATGGTGGCACGGCCCATGCTCCCAGATACTTGGGAAGCTGCGGTGGGAGGATCACTTGAGCCGGGGAGACCACGCTTGCAGTGAGTCGAGATCATGCCACTGCATTCCAGCCTGGGCAACAGAGCAAGACTCTGTCTCAAAATAAGATAAAATAGGTTAAAAGTAAAAGAATGGAGAAAGATAAGTTATGCTAATAGTACTACTATGCTAACACTAATTAAAACAAAGTTAGAGTAGCTATATTAATATCACACAAAGTAGATTTCAGAACAAAAACTATTTTGAGGGATAAAGAAGGCAATTCACAGTAACAAAAGGCACAATTCATCAAGAAGGCATAGTAATCCGAAAATTTTATTCACTTCATAATATAGCTTCAAAATGCATGAAATAAAGAGTGATAAGATTGCTTAGAGAAATAGGCAAATGCACAATTATAGTCAAAGATTTCAATATCCCTCACAATAACTGAGAGAAGAAGTACACAGAAATCAGTAAGGATACTGAAGTTCTGGACAGTACTCTTAACCAACTTGACCATTGACGATCAGAGAACACTCCACCCAGCAGTAGCAGAACATGCATTCTTTTTAAGTGCACATAAAACTTCTCACCAATGTAAACCATATTTTGTGACATAAAACAAGGGTCAATAAATTTCAAATGATTCAAGTCACACCAAATAGTTCACTAAGCACAATGGAATTAAGTTAGAAATCAAAACAGGTATCTGGAAAACCCCCAAATACATGAAAACAAAATAAATGGATAGACTACATATATAATTAAGATTATGGGAAATATTAAAAAGAGATACAACTATCAGAGCATTATTTAATACTGCTCAAACACAAGACTAAAGAATAGAATAAACATCATAGAAAATTAAATGATAAAGAAAACTATTTTCTAACTTTCAAAGAATGCTGAGAAAAAGGAAAATTAGCAGAAATTATGACAGATAATGTAGCATGTGAATGACTGAGAGCTAAGTTTCAACTTTAAGTATTTCTGGAAAATCAAAACTAGCACAAATCTAGAAATATGCTTTAATATTAAAAGAAAACAATCTCCTGAGTGGAAAAATATATCAGGATTTTAAAGAAAATATTTGTCCAGAAATTTGCCAGCCTACTAATTATGCTGTAAAAAGCCATGATATCTGTATATTAAAACCACTTCAAATGAAGTAATAGAGGTGTGAAATGAAGGCATCACTTCAAATTACTTCATGATAGAAGATAGTATATACAGGTCCAGATCACCTCCTCCATGTATAGTAGAAACGTTGTTTTTGGGAAACTTGTGTTACTACCTCTCAAATATGGAGCATGTCCAGATGGAAAATAATTTATCCCTTAAGCTGTGAGTTAAAACCTATGTAATGAAATCTGGATTTGTAATGTTATATAAGGTTGTTTTGAGCAGAGGATAAGAGGGTAATAGGAAAACCACTTTTGACTAGTCTATGGTTCTCTTGGAGTATTTCAAAATTAATCTCACTTTTAAATGAAAAGAATTAAACTTTAGTCTGACCTAGAGACAATAGTCACCTACAAGATTTTAGAAATTGTACAATGCAAACGGCAGAATGGTGGAGGGATTGCAAGTTGCTAGATCAGTGATTTTTAATTGGGGTGATTTTGTCCCCCAGGGGACATTTGGCAATGTCTAGAGACATTTTTGGCTATTACAATTGAGGGACAGGGGTATTATTGCTATCTAGAGGTCAAAACCAGGGATGCTGCAAAATATACTATAACGCAAAAGACTCTCTCCTCACAGCAAAGAATTATACAGCCTCAAATGTCAATATTGTTACTGTTGAGAAACCCTGTGCTAGGTATTTCGTTTGAAATAGAACACAGTTAAAAGATAATTCTGATAAAAACAGATTTGATCAATTATTTGTATAGTTTTAAATAAGTATGTTTTATAATCGAACATATCTATCTATATCATCTACCAGAGAACTGGGAGCAGAGAATAAAAGTAAACAGCAAAAGTATAAATGTGAAAAGCATGAAAGTAAAGGAAAAGGTAAGAATAAACATATTAGTTAAGAACAAAAGATCATTATGAAACAGGTAAATGTATTAAATAACAAGAAGCTAGATTTAAAAAGACTTGTAAAATATACGAAATACCAGCAGGGGCCGGGCGCGGTGGCTCACGCCTGTAATCCCAGCACTTTGGGAGGCCGAGGCAGGCGGATCACGAGCTCAGGAGATCAAGACCATCCTGGCTAACACAGTGAAATCCCGTCTGTACTAAAAATACAAAAAAAATTAGCCGGGCATGGTGGCGGGCGCCTGTAATCTCAGCTACTCGGGAGGTTGAGGCAAGAGAATGGCGTGAACCCGGGAGGCGCAGCTTGCAGTGAGCTGAGATCGCGCTACTGCACTCCAGCCTGAGCGATAGAGCGAGACTCCATCTCAAAGAAAAAAACAACAACAAAAAAGAAATAACAGCAGGCTCGTAACAGTTTTTAGGTGAAAGTAGAAAATTAGAAAGAAATAAAACACAAACAACACTAGGAATAAAAGAAGAGTGTAAGGTCACAGATATAGAAGAAATTAAAATTTGTAAGTGAATGTTACATAAAAATCTGTAACAATTATGTCAGATAAAAATTTTATAACACAATAATATATATTTTTATGGATGCATGTATAGGTAGTCAAATATAAAACAACGTTACCCACAACTTCAGAATAGTCATTTCTAGGGTTATTTCCAGGAAACGAGAGGGGAAAGATGAAGTTGGGGCTTTCATTCCATGTGAAGTATTTTATTTTTATTTTTAAAAATAGGCTCCAAAGCAAATTTGATAAATGTTAACAGCTGTTAAATCTGGGTGGTCAGTATTTGGGTGTCTGTTATCTCCTGGTCTGACCTTTTCAGAAACATGTGAAATGTTTCATAATTCAAAATAGAGGGAGAAAAAAAGTAAAATCGTTCTTGTCATAGAGTTTTGGCCAAGTTCTTTTAAATAGCTAAATAAATTTACTGGTTTTTTTTCCAGGCTTATTTTCCTAGTCAGATAATTCAAATGGATTAATCAGTGATGATTTCTACTTTTAAAGGTATATTTCCTCTGATTTTACTTTGTTGTAGGGGTAGGCTAAGTATTTTCTGGGAACACTTATGTACAATAAATATCATATATCTAAATTCTGATTCCCACACAAGATAGTTGAGGCATCCCATTGCGATCATAGTAAGACAACGAAACCTAAAGGCATGAGCTGAGCTCTTAATTCATAGCAGTTACCGCTAGGGCTGTGTCTCCTCTGATTAGCTGATGTTTCCACCAATTCTACCCCCCACCATCTTTTAGGCATAGTACCACGTGTGGAACTGGAGTTTTCTGACTCCCGTTCTCCAACCCCAGGCCTAATATATGAAATGTTCACTACTGTTCCCAACACCTCGTGGTTCAACAGTTAACCTACTTCTGTATCCTGCAGCCAGGTTCCTTCTCTTCCCTTCCCATTCGGGAGTCCTGTCTGCCATTTGTAGAAACCATCCAACTCCTCTTCCTTCTCTTAGTGTTGGGGGAACTTTTGCCAATCTCAGGCAGACCACTGTTTTTCCCCTTCTTCTTCCTTCAATTTTCATTTCCTTTCTCTTGGGGACCACTCAGTTCAACCCACAACAAATGAGCCTACGTTCTCCTCAAACATAAGTTTGGGTCAGAGCATAGTTTGAGTTCAACTTTCATTTTTAGTTCTGACTTGCAAAAGCTGTTAATAACTCACTGGGACAAAATGCTGAGAACTGAAAAGACCAAAACTTCACTCCCTTCTTGTTATACCTAAGAGAAAGAAACAGCATTGCTTATATAATAGCCCTCCATAGTGGCTTGAACAAAATTCTCAATTGATAATTCTACCATATTTGCACAAATATTGCATGATTCCACACTTTCATATAGTTTCTGTCAGCTGTTCAGATATAAAATCAAATGCTCTTCCAGGAGAGAGTCCTGTAATACAGTTGCACATTTGGTTGAGAAGAGCTCTCCTTACCCTTCAATTTCTTCACAATATCTGGATCGCTGCCAGGACACCAATATACAAATAATCTACCTTCAGTTTGCCAGTTCATCATAGCACACTTTATGCTTTTAGCAGTATTTGCTCTCTCACCTCTGACTTGTCTCTGTTAAAAGACAACATTAGAGTGAGAAACTTCCTAAGGTCTTCCTATGGAATGAGTGAAGCAGAGAATTAATTGAATCTCTCTGCTATCTCCTTTCTCATTTTCTTGATAGCCGTTTTGCCCTGTATCCATCTCACTGTTTTTCTTTGGCGGGGTCCCTTCCTCTAATTTATTTAAAGAACTGCATATTATGGGCTGTGCTATTGCTTGCAATGACTCTTACAATTATTTTGGATCTGTTTACCTTTGAGTTTACATCTGACCCATCCATGTTGCCTGGGTTTCCCTATTGCTTCACTTGGATAAATGTTTTGCTATTATTATTATTATTATTATTATTACACTTTAAATTCTGGGATGCATGTGCAGAGCGTGCAGATTTGTTACATAGGTATACACGTGCCATGGTGGTTTGCTACACCCATCAACCCATCAACCCATCATCTATACTAGGTATTTCTCCTATCCCTCCCCTAGTCCCCCACACACCAACAGGCCCTGGTGTGTGATGTTCCACTCCCTGTGTCCATGTGTTCTCATTGTTCAACTCCCACTTATGAGTGAGAACATGTGGTGTTTGGTTTTCTGTTCCTGTGTTAGCTTGCTGAGAATGATGGTTTAAGTCCTTCATTTTTATGGCTGCATAGTATTCCATGGTGTATATGTGCCACATTTTCTTTATCCAGTATATCACTGATGGGCATTTGGGTTGGTTGCAAGTCTTTGATACTGTGAATAGTGCTGCAATAAACATACGTGTGTATGTGTCTTGATAGTAGAATGATTTATAGTCCCTTGGGTATAGATCCAGTGATGGGATTGCTGGGTCAAATGTTAATTCTAGTTCTAGATCCTTGAGGAATTGCCACACTGTCTTCCACAATGGTTGAACTAATTTACACTCCCATCAACCATGTGAAAGCATTCTTACTTCTCCACATCCTCTCCAGTATCTCTTGTTTCCTGACTTTTTAATGATCGCCATTCTAACTGGCGTTAGATGGTATCTCATTGTGGTTTTGATTTACATTTCTCTAATGACCGGTGATGATGAGCATTTTTTCATGTTTGTTGACTGCATAAATGTCTTCTTTTGAGAAGTGTCTGTTCATATCCTTAGCCCAATTTTTGATGGGGTTGTGTTTTTCTTGTAAATGTGTTTAAGTTCCTTGTAGATTCTGGATATTAGCCCTTTGTCAGATGAATAGATTGCAAAAATTTTCTCCCATTCTGTAGGTTGCCTATTCACACTGATGATAGTTTCTTTTGCTGTGTAGAAGCTCTTTAGTTTAATTAGATCCCATTTGTCAATTTTGGCTTTTGTTGCCATTGTTTTTGGTGTTTTAGTCATGAAGTCTATGCCTATGCCTGTGTCCTGAATGGTATTGCCTAGGTTTTCTTCTAGGGTTTTTATGGTTTTAGATCTTATATTTAAGTCTTTAATTCATCTTGAGTTAATTTTTGTATAAGGGGTTTTGTATAAGGAAGGGGTTCAATCAACACCCTAACATTACTAGAGAAGTGAGAGCACACAAATTCAAAAGTTGTGGAAGACAAGAAATAACTAAGATCAGAGCAGAACTGAAGGAGATAGAGACATGAAAAACCCTTTAAAAAATCAATGAATTCAGGAGCTGGTTGGTTTTTTGAAAAGATTAACAAAATAGACCACTAGCTGGACTAATGAATAAAAGAAAGAAGAATCAAATAGATACAATAAAAAAGATAAAGGAGAGTTCACCACTGATCTCACAGAAATGCAAACTACCATCAGAGAATACTATAAACACCTCTACGCAAATAAACTAGAAAATCTAGAAGAAATGAATAAATTTCTGGACACTTACACCTTCCCAAGACTAAACCAGGAAGAAGTTGAATCCCTTGAATAGACCAATGACAAGATTTGAAATTGAGGCAGTAATTAATAGTCTACCAACAACAACAAAAAAAAAACCCAGGACCAGACCAATTCACAGCCGAATTCTACCAGAGGTACAAAGAGGAACTGGTACTTTTCCTTCTGAAACTATTCCAAACAATGGGAAAAGGCCGGCATCATCCAGATACCAAAACCCAGCAGAGACACAACAAAAAGAGAACATTTCAGGCCAGTATTGCTGATGAACATTGATGCAAAAATCCTCAATAAAATACTGGCAAACCGAATCCAGCAGCACATCAAAAAGCTTATCCACCACGATCAAGTCAGCTGCATCCCTGAGATGCAAGGCTGGTTCAACATTTGCAAATGAATAAATGTAATCCATCACATAAACAGAACCAATGACAAAAACCACATGATTATCTCAATAGATGTGGAAAAGGTCTTTGGTGAAATTCAATACCCCTTCATGCTAAAAACTCAACAAACTAGGTGTTGGTGGAACGTATCTCAAAATAAGAGCTATTTATGACAAACCCACAGCCATTATACTGAATGGGCAATAGCTGGAAGCATTCCCTTTGAAAACTGGCACAAGACAAGGATACCCTCTCTCACCACTCCTATTCAACATAGTATTGGAAGTTCTGGTCAGGGCATCATAAGGCCAGCTCAGTTGCCATGGATAGAGAGACTCCAGTTCTTAAAGGAGGAGGTGTGAAGTCATGTTTTGTTTTTGGTTTTGGTTTTGAGACAGAGTCTCACTCTGTCACCCAGGCTGGAGTGGAGTGGTCCGATCTCAGCTCACTGCAACCTCTGCCTCCTGACTTCAAGCAGTTCTTCTGCCTCAGCCTCCTGAGTAGCTGGGACTAAAGGTGTGCACCACCATGCCCAGCTAGCAAAGTTGTGTTATAAGTGATGTAGGTGCAGGGAGAGGACTAACCGGGGCAATCTTTACACTCAATCTGCCTGCTGCAGTTGACTTCCATTAACTTTTTATTCAGAAAATGACAGTAAATGTAAAATATTTACTGAGCACCTACTATGAGAAAAACACCGTATTAGTCATTGATAGGACTCTATTATCAAATTTAAATCTCATGAGAGGTTGAGGCAGGACGATCACAAGGTCAGGAGTTCAAGACCAGACTGACCAACATGGTGAAACCCTCTCTCTACTAAAAATACAAAAAAATTATTCGGGCCTGGTGGTGCGTGCCTATAATCTCAGCTACTCAGGAGGCTGAAGCAGAAGAATCACTTGAACCTGGGAGGCGGAGGTTGCAGGGAGTCAAGATCGCACCACTGCACTCCAGCTTGGGCGACAGAGCAAAACTCTGTCTCAAAAAAAAAGAGTACCTCCCCTTATACCATCCCTTTCTATCTCCCCTAGCCTCTGGTGACTGCTTTTCTACTCTCTGTTTCTACGAGACTTACTTTTTTCAATTCCACATATTAGTGAGATCATGTGGTATTTGTCTTTTTGTACCTGGCTTATTTCACTGAGTGTGATGACCTCTAGTTCCATCCATGTTGTCTTGAATTACAAGATTTTCTTCTTTTTTAAGGCTATTATTACGTTTTGTGTCTATACCACATTTTCTTTATCCATTCATTTGTTAACAGACATGTAGGTCCTTTTTCTTGGCAATTGTGAATAATGCTGAAATTAACATAGGAGTGCAGCTATCTCTTCTACATACTGATTTCAGTTCCTTTAGATGTATACCCAGAAGTGGGATTGTTGGATCATATGGTAATTCTATTTTTAGTTCTTGAGAAAACTTTATACTGTTTTTCATAATGGCTATGCTCCACATTTTTGCCAATTTCTCCACATCTTTGTCAATATGCGTTAACATTAGTTTTTGTTTGTTTGTTTGTTTTTAGTAACCATTCTAATAGTTGTAAGCTGATATTCCATTATGGTTATAATTTGCATTTCTCTGATGTTTAAACATGTTAAGCATTTTTTTCAAGTACATGTTCGCCATCATATGCCTTCTTTTGAAAAATGACTATTCAGATCCTTTACCTAATTTTTAATTAACTTATTTGTTTTCTTGCTATTCAGCTGTTTGAGTTCCCTATAGATTTTAGACATTAAACCCTTATTAGATGTATTTTGCAAATAATTTATCTCAATCCATAGACTTTCTCTTCAATGTTAATTGCTTCCTTGGCTGTGCAAAGCTTTCTAGTTTGATGCAGTACCATTTGTCTGGGTTTTGTTGTTGTTGTCGGTGCTTTTAGAGTCCTAATCAAAAAATTGCTGCCCAGACCAATATCATGGAGCTTTTCCCCTGTTTTCTTTTCATAGCTTTGCCATTTTAGGCCTTACATTTAAGTGTTTTATCCAGATTGATTTGATTTTTTAATATGGTGTGAGATAAGGGTTCAATTTTATTCTTCTCCCTGTGGATATCCAATTTTTCCAGCACCATTTATTGAAGAGATGGTCTCTTTCTATTGTGTGTTTTTGAGATCTTTTTTGATAATTGATTGACTGTAAATACTTGGGTTTATTTCTGGGCCTTCTATCCTATTTCTAAAAATAACATTAATTTAAAAGAAGACATAGAGTGGCCGACTGCATTAAAAAGCAAGGCTATATATTCTGAAAGCACACACACAGAGAAAGAGAGAAAGAGAGAGAGGAGAGAGAGTGAGAGAGAGAGGAGATTAATACTTCTACAAACTGATGGCTGGATGTGGAATCCCTCCCTTGGAAATCACTGTCTCTCTCTCTAGTAGTTAAAGGAAGCTGCTCTGGAATATGGTGGCTCACTTCAAACCTGGGCTGCCCCCTCACCAGCTTTGCCACTTTAGGAAAGCTGCTGCTACTACCTGTGACACAGTTTCTCCTTCTGTAAAATGGGGATAATGGGCATTTTTCCCACAGGGCTGCTATGAGGATTAGATCAGACAATACATGTTAAGAGCTTTGCACAGTGCCAGAAACACAATAAGAGCTCCATAAATAAATGTGAGCTCGTGGAATGGTTGTCATTGTTGTTGCCATTATCTCCCTCAGAGGTATGCTGAAGCCCCCCATGCTCCCCAAACTTGCAGGGAGAAAACGGGGACACTGCGCTGAAAATGCCCCAGCCTCTTAAGAGTTTCTAACTGAAAATCTTAAAAACAATGAACAATTCATTTTGTGAGACCAGTATTACAAGGATGTTACAGTAAAAGAAAATTGCAGATCCATATTCCTGATGAATGTAAATGCAAAAATTTTCAAGCAGCAAATCAAATTCAATAGCACAATGAAAGTATCATACACTTCATCCAACTGGGGTTTACTCCTGGGATGCAAGGATAGTTCAACATACAAAAATCAATCAACGTGATACATCACATCAATAGAACAGAATGAATAATGAAAATCACACGATCATCTGAACAGATGCAGAACAATCATTTGAAAAATTTCAACATCATTTTGTAATAACACTCAACAAACTAGAAATAGAATCAAACTACCTTAACATAATAAAGACCAAATATGAAAAAGCCACAGCTAACGTTATACTCAGTGGTGAAAAACTGAAATTTTTTCATTTAAGATCAAGACCAAGGCAAAAAACCCACCCACACCACTTCTATTCAACATATTATTGAAATTCCTGGCCAGAACAATTAGGCAAGAAAAAAACGAGGCATCCAAATTGGAATGGAAGAAGTAAAATTATGTTTTTAGAATACATTATCCTACATGGAGAAAACCTTAAGAATTTCATGAACAAAACCTGTTTGAACTAATAAACAAATTCAGTAAACTTTCAGGATACAAAATCAACATATGAAAATCAGTTACATTTCTATACATTAACAATAAACAATCAAAAAAATTAAGAAAACAATTTCACTTAGTATAAAGAGAATAAAATATTTAGGGACAAACTTAAAGAGGCAGAAACTTTTGTACACTGAAAACCATAAAATATGGCTGAAAGAAATATAATAATACACCAATAAATGAAAAGAAATTCTGTGTTGATGACTTGGAAGACTTGATATTATTAAAATGATCCTAGTACTCCATGTAATGTACAGATTCCATACAATCTTTATCAAAATTCCAATGACATTTTTTACAGAAATAAAAAAATTCTAAAAATTCAAATGGAAACACAGAGGACGTGAACAGCCAAAATAATCTTCAAGAAAAGATGAAAGCTGGAAGTCTCATACTTCCTCATTTCAAAACATATTACAAAGCTACAGTAATCAAACCACTATGGTACTAACATAAAGTCAGACATATAAACCAACAGAAAAGAATACAGAGCACATAAGTCCATGCATATATGGTCAACTAATATTTGAAAGGGGATCAAGAATACACAATGGGTGAAGAATAGTCTCTTCAACCAATGGTGTTGGGGAAACTGTATATCCACATGCAAATGGATAAAACTGGAGCCTAGTCTTTCACCGTCTACAAAAATCAATTCAAAATGCATTCAAGACTTAAGCATGAGGTCTGGAAATATAAAACTCCTAGAAGACAACATATGGGAAAAACTTCATGATATTGATCTTGGCAATCATTTCTTGGATATGAACCCAAAAGCACAGACAGCAAAAGTAAAAATAGACAAGTGAGAAAATATAAAACTAACACTGTGCACTTCTGCACAATAAAGAACATAATCAGCAGAGTGAAAAAACAACTTACAGAATGAGAGAAAATATGTATGGACCTAAATGTCCATCAAAGGATGAATGCATAAAGAAAATGTGGTATGTACATACAAAGGAACATTATTTGGTCTTAAGAAGGGAACTGCCCATATGAAGCAACAGAGATGAACCTGGAAAACATTATGCTAAGTGAAATAAGCCCATCACTGAAGGGCACATGCTGCATGATTCTGCTTATATGAGATATCTAAAGTAGTCAAGCTTATTGAAGCAGAAAGGGGCAGGGGTGGAGGAAGAAATGGAAAGTTGCTGTTCAATAGGTATTAAGTTTCTGTTATGCAAGATGAAAAAGTTCTGGAGACCTACTATACAACATGGTGCCTATGTCCGTGCTATCTGGAAAAGAACTGTATTGAGAAAAGCATGATATAATCCAGTAGCAAAGATTTTTTTCTTAGTGATCTTAGGCACAAATGTTTTTGGAATTTAGAGCCTTGTGTTTTATCACCTTGAAATTGTATTGCCTAGTTGAAGTTTTTTAGTTTCTTTATGTCTCAGTTTCCTCATATGTAAAATAGAGTTAATTATACATATTTTATGGGAGTTTTAGGCAAATTTAATGGGATTAATTCATATAAATGTATTACAGAAATATATCACTCAGTAACTGATAGCTATATTCATACTTGCTAAAAGCTACAGTTTGATTAAATCAGGTTTATTTGACCCGATATGGAATACTACATACTAAGCCAGCGTGGAAGCATGCATTGTCTCTTACGTTCTGCCCATAGAAAACTTGACTTTGGCTCCTTCTCTGATCAATACAAGGCCTGATCTATTGTGACTCAGTAGCAAAGTTGGCAATATCACTTAGGAGGCTTTCCTTGGCAAAACTATTGTTTTAAAGAAATCAAGCAATTTATTATGTCACATAAAAAGAAGAGGTAGACTAATTTTTCAGGTTTCTTTAGCAATTCAATGAAGTCTTTCTATCTTTGTGTTCAGCTATGTTTTGTCCATCATCTTTTTTTTTTTTTTTTTGAGACAGAGTATCACTCTGTTGCCCAGGCTGGAGTGCAGTGGCATGATCTAGGCTCACTGGAACCTTCACCTCGCAGGTTCAAGTGATTCTCATGCCTCAGCCTCTCAAGTAGCTGGGATTACAGGTGAGCCCCACAGCGCCTGGCTAATTTTTATATTTTTAGCAGAGATGGGGTTTCACCATATTGGCCAGGCTGGTCTCAAACTTCTGACCTCAAGTGATCCATCCACCTCAGTCTCCCAAAGTGCTGGTATTACAGATGTAAGCCACCACACCCAGCCTGCATCACCCTTTCATCCGTGTCCTCATGTTGGTTCTCTTAACGATCACAAGACGTCTGCAAGAAGCAGATGGAGAAATAAATACAGGATAATTTGTTATCTGTAGAATCACAAGCTAAAGCTAGAGAGAAGAGAAAGAGAAACTTGTGTCCCAGAAACTTGTGTAAATATGCCTTTCTCTTCAGTCTGATTGGGCCATTTTAAATGAATCCACTCTTGGATAACAGGAAAATATAGATCATTAAATTACTCCAATCAGAATTTCCTCTGAAACTGGAAAAGGAATTAATATCTGAACAAAACTGTGAGTTAGAAACAGGAAGTGGAGGTGAATGTTGGGTAGCCTGTCAACCATGTTGACTAAACTCAATTTCCCGAAATGTACACAGCGTACACTAAAGCAATCTGTGTCCGAAAGATTCACTTCAGGTTAAATTCTGAGAAGGGTCAATTTATCAGGTAGGTGAGCTTTCATTGACTTCAGGAACTGCAATGCATATCTTGAAAGGATTTTTTAAAAATTTTCACCCCAAAATATAACTTATATGCTAAGTTATATAGATATTAAAATATAACCATAAATGTGAGTCAAAATAATTCAATTTTATTTATTGGATTTATTCTTTTTTTAATGCTAATATCTAGGATGTAGAATTTCGATTGTGGCAGGAAGTACTATAAATTGGGTTTCTTGATACTGCGTTTTAAAGTTTTTTATTAGCAGATTTGAAACTGCACTGACACTAATTTAAATTTTACAAGTAATTTTCTGCATTTTACAAAATTTTTAAAGTATATTTAGAACTAGCCATATAGCCACTAGGAAGAAAGTGTGAAAGAACAATAGAGAGCGGAGGTGGTTAGCAAATGTCTTTTAGTGCGTGATTGGACTCTGAGTATATTTTAACATGTCGTGAGTGTACCAGTTAAAAGACTAATTGTGAACATGAGATAAGAAATGGAGACGAGTCTAAAAACAAAATGGTGAGAATCATTGATTAGTTCTCTGTTTTTATAGCAGAAAGTGTGACTTAGATGTTTTAATTGTGAAGTCATTTGCAGAGAACACACATAAATAGTTCTCAGTAGATATTCTTTTACCTATATTTAGTATAAAGGCAGTCACTATTCTTAGCATAATTATTCCATTTTTCTTCATATAGTTTCATTGGTCTTGGTCGGAACAGTGACAAACTCATTATTTCTGCCCAGATTTTCAAGGATTATTGATGCCATTGATGATATTTTCCCACAGACTGCATCACAGCACCCATTGTTCAGAATATAGACTCTCACAGGATTGAGGTCCAAGCACAATTTAGATCTTAAGCCTCGCCAGCTTGTGGGTAAAACTTGGAGTAAAATTAACCTCCAGGCCTAAATCTCACCGGCTTATTTAGACTTACCTTTATAATCCCAGGACATTGACTACTCTCTGAAGTACTCTGTGTTAGTTTCCTAGAGTTACTATAACAAAATGCCACAAAAATGGGTGCCTCAGAACAAGTGACAGTTATTGTCTCACAGTTCTGGAGGCTGGAAGTTCACAATCAAGGTGGGCGGGGCCATGTTTCTTCTGAAGGCAGGATCTACTCCAGGGCTCTCTCCTACTTTCTGGTAACCTCGAGCATGCTGTGGCTTGTGCATAGCTCTTTTCTCCCCATGTCTCTTCACATCTTCTTCCCTCCATGTATGCCTCTTGTCCAGCTTTCCACTTCTCTTAAGGATACAGTCATATTGGATTAAATCCTATCCTCATCACCTCATTTTAATTTAGTTACCTTTGTAAAAATCCTATTTCCACATAAGGTCACGTTCTGAGGTACTGGGGATTATGATTTCAATGTATCTTTTGGGAGGGGGTACACAATTCAGCCCGTAACATGTGCCTCCTTACCTTAGTACCAGTGAAGGTCCCCAGGCCATATCTGGCATGGGCTGCCTCGGGTCACCACCCAGATGCTACTCCCCACATATTCCAGGCCATAGGGTTCAACATATTGATTAGGCTGCAACTCTAGTCAAACAATTGTTCGTTGAATGACTAGTGCGTGCTAGCCCTGGGGATACATTAGAAATGGTTGCTGTCTACAAATAAATAAATAACAGTATAATTAGAAATGATGTTCTATGTTTTGGAGGATATGAGTAGGGTGGAGGGAAAAAGAATAATAACAAGGGAAGGGTACCCACCTACCTAGGTTAGTCACAGAAAGCTACTTTCTGAGTAGGTGACCTTTTGACCTAGGCCAGAAGGATGAGAAAACGTCAGCAGAAGATGAAAAACAGATGATTTCTTATTCCAGGCAGACAAAACAGCATGTGCAAAGGCCCTGAGGCAGGAAAGAGGTTAGCCTATTTTAAGATCTGAAAGGCAGATAAGATATCTAGACTTTGCTATTACCCATTTTATAGAGCAATAGAGTAATGTTTCCTATTTTATGTAATAAAGGCAGAATTGGGATTGGATCTACTCTACTTTGTCCTCACCAATGTGTATTCTTCCCCTAAAGAGATTACTGACTCCTGCTGGTTATATCTGCCTTCCTCTCTATCCTTACTCCAACTTATATAGGAGTGGACACTTGCCACTTCTGTGGGATTTCTACATCACCCTTCCCTAACGACAGCAGTCCGGTCCTCCTAAAATTCGTTCTTCACACTCCAGCCAGAGAGGACAGATAGCTGAGTCTCTTCTTGGCTTAACGCCCTCTGCTGAACCCGAACCTGCTATAGCATGGCCCTAGGAGGCTTACTGTGATTTTTGAGGACTGCCATGCTGTGCCCTCTGTTCCTAATTCAGGCCAACCATCTGCCATCCTGCTGTCAACCCTGAGCACCATGAACTCTTTTTGCAGTCCTTTTCTTTATTCTGTTTTGCACCCCTAGCCTGTGCTGATGCTGTGCCCTGCTATAGGTACATCTTGGTGAAGTCTTATAAATCTTTTAACATCTGGCTTATGGCCTTCCTCCTCCAAGATGCTTTCCCAGAACTTCTGACTAAGCTACATGGCCTTCCTTGGTGCTTCCATGTGTACATCCCTATCATTGCCCTCAGCACGTTGCTCTTTAATGGTCTGTTTGTGGGTTTTTTCATTGAGAACAGTTTCAGGCAGACACTGTGCTTTCATCTGGGTATATCCCCAGTACAGTGCCTGGAACATAGTGGATATTCAACAATTTTCTACTGAGTATGTGGATGAATGACACTTTCCAAGATATAGTTAAGAAAATAACTTCGTAAGTTTGAAGCTACCTTGGATATTTTAGTGAATCCAACAACCACTTTCTTCTAATTTATTCCTTCCCTCCTTGTTCAAAAATTCCCTTTATGCCAGTTTCTGGGCCTCAGAAGCCTCACCATACTCATACACCCTGCTGGAAGTCACAACTGTATTTGAACTGTCATTCATAGCACCTTATTCCCATCACTTCACACTCAATGTCAATCCAAGTGCAACATCCCACAAGGAAATACTAATCTCTCTCTGCTTCTGGATGATGGTACTCTACACAATGGTACCTCTAAGACTTGCCCTAAGATGTCTGAGTGCGTCTCCATGAATTGCCACAATAGTCTCCAGGTGTCCTTCATTGTTATGTTCCAGAATTATGGTTCCTGATTCTATCTCCAGTATTTAAAGTGAGTCATCTACCCGTTGCACATCTCTACATCTTTCTATTTAGTTCAGGAGAAGCATGACATGAGGAATGTATAATTAGAGTCAGTCAAACTTAAAGGCTCAGAGACCTATTAATGCTTAGGAAGTTTGTTAGAGCATATTTCTTTTCAGCACAGCATATGCACAGGTTATGTGCTTGGAAGGGGAAGCAGCTCCATAGGCAAAAGTGGAAGGCCTTGCAGCTTTGTTCTTTTCTGAGACAGCACCCAGCAAGGTGTACCATTGCTGTGCTACATTCTGTGAATATTTTGGGGACAAGTGTCAGGACATGTTTCATGAGCACAGGTGCATTCTATTTGTGTCAGCATCTATA
Organism: Theropithecus gelada; assembly: GCF_003255815.1. NCBI lineage: Eukaryota > Metazoa > Chordata > Mammalia > Primates > Cercopithecidae > Theropithecus > Theropithecus gelada. The sequence goes on along the minus strand of NC_037683.1, from coordinate 67,982,533 downwards.
CAGTAAGGGAGGGTGTTGAAAGAAAAAGAACAGACTCTTCTCCCAACTCCAGTAAGGCTGCCATTCAAAAAGGCTTTTCTTGGCATTTTCCTGAACACAGTTCAGTAATGCTTCTAGGAGGGGTATACTGAGAACAAGGGATTCCAAATCCAAAACAATCCTACTCAAGCCCCTACTTAACTTGGAATGAGGTTGTGCAGGAAGTTGGTCTTCAAGCTACTTGTTCAACACAGCTGGAACCTTGCCTACCAAGGCCACTGTTACTTGGGTTCAGGGTTAGGGGAAGGTCATGATAGCATTTAAAGGATGTGAGAAAAAACAGTCATGGTACTGACAAGTCATTGGCTCTGAATTTTACCCCGCAGAATCACATGAATGTTCCCTTTGCCAGGTAGAGCCCTGGGTAGTTGATATCTTCCCATTGGGTGACAGTTCTGCTGCTGCAGCAATTCTCCCACTCCCCATTTCCTGCGTAGCCTCTGTATTGCTGCTGCAGTGCCTGCATGGGTCATCGCCTCTCTCACAGCTGCCAACACTGACCTGGCAAGACACAGGGCTGCCCACCTGATCTTGTTGCTCTAATTGAGCTGCCAGTCATGCTTTGAGTGAAATGGGGAAAGCTGTTGTCCCCACAAAAGTTATAAATTTTAATTCTACTTGAGCTTGAGAAAGAGTAGCCTTGATTGTCATTATCCCATTCTGTGGAGTCCTTTTGCCTAGGAATCTGAGACAAATTTTCCAATGGCTATACTAGAGAACATTTTAATGGTACTGAAAAATGTCATATGTAGAAACACCCCCCTGCCCATGGTCAAATTGTGTCCAAGAGTTGAGACTACACATCTTTTTATTTTGTTACTCAGGAAGCTCCGACCTAGTTGTGATACTTGGTGAGAAATGAGTCTCTCTTTTTAAAATCTTGAGTCTGCAGAATATCATTTTGACAAGTTTCTCTATAATATTTCCTGCAAGGTTTATAAAGTCCCATTTATGCTAGTGTTACCCTTCCTTCTGAAATCCTAAGTGTTCATAATATCTTCATATGTAGCATAAATACTAACAAATATGATAAAGCAACTGGTGATAACTTTTCTTAACTTTAAAAAATCTGGAAATACTTTCAAAGTTACATTTGTTCATTTTCTTGTATCCAAAACTGTTTCAGAATTGATTTACCTATCATAAGAATACTTATAAGAATAAGAATAATGCAAAGAACACCCGTATACTCTTTAACCTATATTCACCTGTTACTCATATCTCACTCCATTACCTTATTGATTGTTAGAGAGATAGGTAGATGATGAGAGATAGATGGATAGATAGATGTATAATTTTTTCCTGAATCACTTGTAGATGAGTTACATACACCACTACCCTTTACTTCTAAATAACTTAGTAGGAATTTCATTAAGAATAATCATAATAGTTATCAAGCTCACTTAAAGTAGTATTGATATCTCCAATAAATCTAATATATATTTGCTTTAGATATAATCTGTCATCTGTATTTCAGTTTTTCAGTTGACCTAATAATAACCTTGACAGTAATTTTCCCCTTCTCCAATACTGGATCTGGTCTAGATTTACATATCACATTTAGTTGTCATGTCTGTTTCATCTCCCTTAATCTGAAATATCCCAAGATTGTCTTTCATGACCCTTTCATTTTTGAAGAATACAATCAATCATGTTCCTATTTTTAAAAACTAAAGGTTGTTTCTTATTTGGGGTTTGATGTTTTCTTATGATTACATTCTATTTTCAGCAAGATGACAGCATAGGTTATCAATCTGGACATACACAATGGCCTTCTGCCTTTCATTGATGATATTAATTTTGATCACCGAAAGTGTTATCTGATTTCTCCACTGTATAATTTTTTTTTTCTCTTGAAACTCATAGGCAGTTTGTGGGGGAAATCTTTCAAGATTGTTCAAGTATCTGACTCCTCCTCATAATTTAGCAGTGATCAGTGTTTGCAAAATGCTAATCTTTCAAGACTAGCTCATCCTATACATATGCTGGTTGACTCTCAGCAACATACCATAAGCAGGGACTCTGCTTTCTTTCCCACTTATTTAGTTATTTATCTATTTATTATTGGTATGGGCTAAGGAATTTCTATTTTTAATAGTTTATAATTCATTCCAGTACTAAATAGGTGATGATCAAATTGCCCCAGATTTGGCAAGAGGGAGCCTATTCATATGGCTCGTCCTTTTGGTATCCACCTCTTAGTTTTTGAGCCCTATCCTAACTTTTAAAAGAACAAAATGTTCTAGGATCATCCATACATACCCTACCTGAGTCCTGGAATTAGCCAAGTAGTTGGAGTCCTTTTAGTGGTAAATAGTATTGGAGACCAAGGTTTGGGACTAGGCATGCCCAACTGGAATGTCTTTGCTTCTTGATGCTTTCAGAAGACAGAGCTAGGAAATATGCACATGTATATATACAAATTCACTCAGAAACCTACAAATATACATACATATATGAACACACACATGCATAGACATATGCATACATTCATGCATATATGTTATACATATATGTCCAGACTTTATGAGTTCACATCAGCATGTCCAATTCCAATCCACCATCACAGGGTACTTCATTGCCTTTGCTCCTCCACATTTTTATTTCTCTTCTCAGTGACAAGGCTGAATCCCAACATCAACACATGTATTTATTTGCTCATTCATTTGTTCATGTATTTCTATCCAAAATTGTTTCCAAATTGATTTACTTATCATAAAATTGTTTTACTTAGAAAAAATGAGATTCTTCTTCTCAAGTACAGTTTCATCCCTGTCTTACATGATAGTCTTATTTCCATAGTCATACAAGACACAAAAAGGCTTTAATTCGATTGAGTTCCAAAACTTATACTCTTCTTCTTCACAATATTGTTGTATATTCTTGGCTCTGGAATATTTATTTGATTACGAGGGAGGGAATTGGGAATGAAGATCACTCTCTCTCCTATGCTAGGTATGAACATTAATTTCAAAGGGGAGTTTGGAGTTGGTTTGAAAATAATGAGTTGTAGAGAAAGCATGTTGTACCCTTCAAGAACCCAGAAGTGAGGTCTTGAGATTGGACACACCAGTTTATAATTTTATAAGAACTTAAAAGTTTTAATTTTCCCTTAGATTTTCCCTCTATATAAATATTTATTGCTTAAGATTTGGATTGCCAGAGAAGCTAGAGATTTTCTCACAGGTAAATGAGGATAGAATACTTTCAATACAAATCACCAGGCTTTTGTACCTATAAGGGGCAGTAATAATTTAGTAGTATCACAAAGGAAGTTACCATGCAGTAACATTTCTAAAGTATGATTCTTGGGATACTATAATTATCTGACAGCATTATTATGAGTATTTGAAAATAACATTCATAGATAAGTTTGGAAAATTTGTGGTAAAGTACACTAAATATTTTAAAATTTTCTACCAATAATTCTTAGGGTTTTAATTTTGATAATGTACATTGTGTATTGCCAATAGGAAATAAAGTTCAGATCTCTGTACCATATTTTAAAACTGATTATAGGCATACTTCAAAGATATTGCAGGTTCATTTCCAGACCACCACAATAAAGTATTGCAATAATGCAAGTCACATGAATTTTTTAGTTTCCCAGTGCATATAATGACTACAATGAAGTTTGATGCACCCATTGACTTTTCTTTCAAAAACGATTTTACTGTACCATGTAATGCTCATTGATAGCATTTTACCTACAGAACTACTAACTTCTTTCTTTTCTTTTTTCTTTTTTTTTTTTTTGAGACAGAGTCTCACTCTGTCCCCTAGGCTGGAGTGAAGTGGTGCGATCTCGGCTCAATGCAATCTCTGCCCCACTGGGTTCAAGCAATTCTCTTGCCTCAGCCTCCCAAGTAGCTGGGATCATAGGCACCCATCACCACGTCTGGCTAATTTTTAAAAATTTTTTGTAGAGACAGTGTTTTGCCATGTTTTCCAGGCTGGTCTTGAACTCTTGACCTCAGGTGATCCACCTGCCTCAGCCTCCCAACAAAACTTCTTTCAAAATTGGAGTCAGTCCTCTCAAATGCTGCCACTGCATTATCAACTAAGTTTATGTAATGTATTTTATTGTCATTTCAACAATATTTATAGCGTCTTCACCAGGGGTAGATTCTATTTCAAGAAACCACTTTCTTTGCTCATTTGTAAGAAGCACCTCCTCATCTGTTCTAGTTTTATCATTAGAGTGAAGCAACTCAGTCACATCTTTGGGCTTCACTTCTAATTGTAGTTCTCAGGCTATTTCCACCACATCGGCAGTTAATTCCACTACTGAAGTCTTGAACCCCCTCAAAGTTATCCCTGAGGTTTGGAATTAACTTTTTCCAAATTCCGTTAATAATATGTTGGTGTCTTCTCATGAATCATGAATTTTCTTAGTGGCATATAGAATGGTGAACACTTTCCAGAAGGTTTTCCATTTTCTTTGCCCAAGTTCATTAGAGGAATTACTATTCATGACAGCTATAGCCTTATAAAATGTATTTCTTAAATACCAAGATGTGAAAATTTAAGTAATTCCTTGTTCCCTGGGCTATAGAATAAATGCTGTATTAGTGGGCATGAAAAAAAAAAACATTAATTTTCTTGTACATCTCCATCAGAGCTCTCGGGTGATCAGGTGCACTGTTGAGAAGGAGTAATGTTTTGAAAGGAATCTTTTTCTCAGAACAGTAGGCCTTAGTAGTGGGCTCAAAATATGTAGCAAATCATATTATAAACATATATGTTGTCATCCAGGCTTGTTGTTCCATTTATAGCGCACAGGCAAAGTAGATTTAGCATACTTCTTAAGGACTCCAGAATTTTCAGAATAGTAAATAAGTACTGGTTTTAACTTAAAGTCACCAGCTACATTAGCTCCTAATAAGAGAGTCAGCCTGTCCTTTGAAGCTTTGAAGTCAGACATTGACTTCTCCTCTCTAGCTATGGAAGTCCTAGTTGGCATTTTCTTCCAAGAGAAGGCTGTTTGATCTACATTGAAAACCTGCTTAGTGTAACCTCCTTCATCAATGATGTCAGCAAGACCTTCTGGATAATGTGCCACAGCTTCTACATCAGCACTTCCTGCTCCACCTTGTACTTTTATGTTATGAAGACAGCTTCTTTCCTTAAACCTCATGAACCAATCTGCTAGTTTCCAACTTTTCTTCTGCAGCTTCCTTTCTTCTCTCAGCCTTCATAGAACTGAAGAAAGTCAGGGTCTTGCTCTGGATTGGTTTGTCTTAAGAGAATGTTATGGGTGATTTGATCTTCTACCCAGATTACTGCAACTTTGCTTTCTTATCATCCATGTGTTCATTGGAGTAGCACTTTTAATTTCCTTCAAGAACTTTTTCTTTGCATTCAAAAATTATCTAACTGTTGGGTACAAGAGATCTAACTTTCATCCTATCTTGGCTTTTGACATGCTTTCCTCACTAAGAGTAATAATTTCTAGGTTTTAATTAAAAGTGAGAGAAGTGCCAGTCTTCCTTTCATTTGAACACTTAAGAGGCCATTGTAAGGTTACTAATTCATTTAATATCAATATTTTTCTGTCCTGGGGAATAAGGCCCAAGGAAAGGGAGAGAGATGAGGGAATGGCTGGTTAGTGGAGTACTCAAATCACACATAGCATTTATTAATTAAGTTAATCATCTTAATTAGGGGTGTTCATGGAGTTCCAAAACAATTACTAGAGTAACGTCAAAGATCAGTGATCACAGATCACCATAACAGATCTAATAAGAAGTTTGAAATATTGTGAGAATTACCAAAATGTTACACAGAGATATGAAGTGAACACGTGCTGTTGGAAAAATGGTGCCTATTGACACAAGATTGTCACAAACCTTCATTTTGTAAAAAACACAGTATCTGCAAAGCACAGAGTTAATTCCACAAAACAAGGTATGACTATAAACACAGGCGTGACACATGTCTATGGATTATATCATGATGCAGTACTAGTTGTCAAAATAATATACTTTGGAAATGCCAGAAAGTAATATAGGAAAAGGTTTTGTTTTATTTTTTCTGGTGGAGAAATATGTTATGGTACTGGTCAAACTGTCCCATTTTTGAGAATTTCCGGGATCAGGATAACATGGGCGGGTTATCTGAAGTAGCTGAAACATAGACAGGAAAGAGAAACAAGATTCTTTCTTGAATCTTGTCCAAGAAAGAGGGCCAAAGCTGAAAGCCAGAGAAGCCAAATAAGTTTTGTGTCCCAGGGCTAGGGACATGAAACTGAAGGATAAAGAGTTAGTCAAAATAACAGCAGAATGAGAAGTAAGTAGAAATTAGTTGAATAGGTCATAGGCTTCAACCATAGGCAAGGAAAGAGGTAAAAAGCCCTTTATATTATGTCACAGCCACTTGGTCCATGAATGATTTGGCCTGAATTAAAAGAAAAAGATTATGAAAGTATTTCTTGATGTTCTATCAGACCAAAAGCTTTATTTTACTAACAGCAGTAGTTGTGTTCTACACACTTAAATCCAGGGTGGTAAATAAAATCTCACCCACCACAACCTTCCACAAGCCACTCTAGGGTATTAGCAGGCACCTGCGGTCTACACTGGCAATAAAACACATTTGGTTAAGTTCTAGAGTGCATGGATCTGAGCTCAAGCAAAAGGAATAGGAACAGAAATTGTACTTTAAAATATGAACTGTAAGCACTGCAGTCAGGGAATACAAACCCCCTGCTCCTGGTTGCTTGGGACCACAGATTACAACACAAGGGAATTAGGACCTGGAAAGGGGCATGTCCCTTGTCATTTGTGGAGAAACCTTATACTAGTTTTCAAATAATGAGGACCTGGGGTTAATAACAGAATCACTCTCTAGTCATATGACTTGATGTTTAATTACTTAACAAAGAGTATAGAGATTGTTCTAAAGGAGTGAGACCAGTCATTTTTAAGTAACCCTACCATTTTATAAGATCAAAAAAAAATTACCATGCCAGGTGAAGTCAAGTAAAAATTATCCACTTTCCACTGCCATTGGGAATCCAGTGACCAGAACGGAGAGGCCACACTAGCCATTTTTCTTATATACAGAAGCCCGAACAAGTTTTCCTTCTCTCTACACATATCAAGTGCTCCCTAGGCTTTTCTGAGACACCCTCTCACTTTACCGGCTACAAAAACAGACTCCCTACTAGATTCATTCTTACAATAGCGGCACACACTGAGGCATCAAAAACCAAGTCATCTAGGAAGCAGGCAAACAAGACTTAAGACTTCTAGAATTAACTTGTTAGTTGACTGTGTCCAACCCATGGCTATACCTTCAAAAAGCTAGAGCAATTTGTGAAAACCTGGATTAGCCTTTTAAAGTTTAAAACTGTGAAATAGCGGGAAAAAACAGAAATCGTTTAAATTAGTTTCTACATATGAGTGTCTATCTACCAAGGCAAGATGGCAGGAGAAATGGGGCAGTGGAACCAGGCAGACTGCCTTCCATTCTTGGCTTGCTGTTTCCTAATTGGGTGAATATGGAATATTTGCCTTTTCTGAGCCTCTGTTCCCTGTCTAGCACCATTCTGCTCCTTCTCACTTAGTATGTTCTTACCACACAGGTATTCTTTAAGTGACTTAAACTGTGCTCTTTCCCACCCTGTGGACTTTGCATGCGTTTTTTCTACAGGAACACATGTTTTTAGCTGGTCACATGGCTGGCCACTTCTCATCTTTCAGCTCTTACCTTTTCAAGAGGCCTTCTCTGATCACTGATCCTAGATCATCTCCCGCTATTGCCCTCTGTCACAGTACCCTTTCATATTTTCTTTGTAGGAGCTATAACAATTTATAGCAGTACATTTATTTTGTTGATTTACTTGATCATAGATTATCTCCCCTACTATGCTTTTAGCATCCACGCAGGCAGGGACTTTATTGCTCACTGCCACATACCTGTTGTCTTTGTTTTAGCTTGTTCAGGCTGCTATAACAAAATACCACACTAGCCATTTCCACAACTGGCTGGCTTATAAACAACAGAAAATTATTGCTCACAGCTCTAGAGGCTGGGAAAGTCCAAGATCAAGACATGGGAAGATTCAGTGTCTGGTGAGGGCCCACTTCCTTGTTGATAGATGGCCTTCTGTTCTCTGTGTCGTCACATGGCAGAAGGGATGTGGCAGTTTTGGGCCTCTTTTATAAGAACACTAATGCCATTCACGAGTGCTCCACCCTCATGACTGAATCACTTCCTAAAGGTCCCACCTCCACACACCATCACATTAGGAATTAGGTTTCAACATATGAATTTCAGGGGGACAGATATTCAGTCCACAGCACCTTGCATTGTCCTTGACACACATGGATGTTCAATATATATTTGTTGAATACATGAGGATAATATGTATCTCTAAACATGTTCTGGGAATAAAATGAATGAAACGTATATGAAAGGTCTAACTCAGTTCCTGGCCCATACTAGGCATCAGTAGGTGTTGAGACTTTTCTTCATTCTGTCTTCCCCAAGTGCAGCACTGACAGAATTAAAACTTACAAGACATTGAACTCCTAGGAATAAAATTTGAATGCAGTAGTAAAAAGATTAACTTGATCTTTAGAAGCTTCCTGAAAGAAGGAGAATATTATTTGTAAATATATATTTTTTAAAAACTTTCAAAATACTCCAATATCCAAATTTGGTATTATTACCTTTTCCCATCTACATTCTATTATTTTAAGAACAGATTAGTAACAGAAAGCTAGGAATCTAGGATATACTGAGCTGAAAAAAATGTTAACCATGCTATTTGATGAGCTATGAATTGGAGCCAGACTTCTCAACCTCCAGCCTGAGCTAATTATTGTTTTTTTTTTTCCAATGAAAATATACAATTTGTTTTGCAAAGATTGAGTTTTATTTCAGCATGGCTAAAACATATAAATTTCACCATCTTTGCCTCTTTTCAGGAAGCTTGCTGTAAAAGGGTCTCCTTTGCTTTAACTCCCCATCAACAAAATTTCTGCCTTTAGAAAAAAGCAACCCTAAACTCATCAAATGAGAGACAAACATATCGTTACTCTATCAGCTACAGGAGTTGCAGGATTACCTATTAAACAGTACTTCCTTCCTTTATCACTTTCCACAGATAAAGGAGAGTCATTTTATCTTAAGAAAAAAGAAATTGGTGAAAATAAATCACAACATTTGTTAATCACGTGGTCTTGAATCCTCAGGGGAAAAAAGCACAGTAGCCCCCCTTATCTCTGGTTTCACTTTCAGTGGTGTCAGTTACCCACAGTCATCTGCAGTCCAAAAATGTTAAATGGAAAATTCCAGAAATAAACAATTCATAAGTTTTAAATTGCATGCTGCTCTGAGTGGCATGATAAAGTCTCATGCTGTTCTGCTCTGCCCCATCAGGGATGTGCATCATCCCTTTGTCCAGTATATCCACACTCTGTATACTTCCCACCCTATACAGTGTGACTGTATAGGAAAAAACATAGTTCAATACTATCCATGGTTTCAGACATCCGCTGGGGGTCTTGGAATTAATCCCCTGTGGGTATGGGGGGCACTACTGTAAACAACATAAAATCAGAGATTTTTCTGTTTCAAAGTGAAAATGGACCAAAGGGATTATTGTACAATCCTTTAATTTACAAGTGAGGAGACTGAGGCCTCAAGAAATTTGATGAATTCCCAGGCAGAAGCGAGCAGTAGACTGAGTCCAACACTTGTCATTCAAGTTGCCATGTCCACTAGTCTTCTACTTCCATGATTTCTTTTCTTCCCCTTGACCTAGTTTTCCATTCCAATGACTTTCCCCACCCCTCTTGTCACTCAGTTTTTGCTCTGGGACGAGAATTTTCCCAGATGGCCCAGAGAGTGAAGACTAAAGTAAATTAAAATCATTCTTGTACAATTTGCTTTGTTTATTTCCATTATTGCTAATAATATGTGTTTCTTTTGTTTTTGTGTTTGTTTTTCTCATTCACATGGTATGGAAACATTCACCCCAAAATAAATTCTCAATCAAGACTATTCTCTCAGTGTCCAGGAATAAGCAGTCTTGAGGCACAAAGAAGGAAAGAGTCTTCTCATCCCCCTCTACAGATTTCTTTTTGTCAAGGCATTAGAGTTAGTAAAGAATGAGCTGGTGGTGCCTTGGGCTGCCTACTGAGCACCCGTTTCCTGGTACCCATGCTTTCCCCATATTTATTCTTCAACATGAGGTTAAAACATCCTTGGGTGTGGGGAAGGCATGCCATTGTGGCAGAGATTTGGCAGGTACTCATTGGGGTCCCTTGTTCTTTCCATTTATTTAGAAGGCAGAAGAGGGAGCAGCAGAAACATACCCTTCAAGGAAATATGCTCAGTGATACCATGGCAAGTCTTTCCAGCCCAATTTCCAGAATTAGAAAAACTACTCACACACCATCCAACTGAGACAGTAGTAGATATGAAAAGGCTTCTTCAGTTAAGCAGATATATATTTAAGTCCATAAAGAACATATACACAAAGTGCCAGGCCCTGCACCAGAGACTAGAGCGCCAGGGACAAACAGGACAGACAGCTTTTGATCTCTACCTGAGGGCTGCACAAAGTGTTCTGAGTCAGCACTAGGACTTAGCTATCTCCTTCTGTATTAGTCCATTTTCACACTGATGATAAAGACATACCCAAGACTGGGCAATTTACAAAAGAAAGAGGTTTAACTGGACTTACAGTTCCATGTGGCTGGGGAAGCCTCATAATCATGGGAGAAGGCAAGGAGGAGCAAGTCACATCTTACATGGATGGCAGCAAGCAGAAAGAGCTTGTGAAGGAAAATTCTCCCTTATAATAACCATCAGATCTTATGATACTTACTATCACGAGAACAGCATGGAAAAGAACTGCTCCCATGATTCAATTACCTTCCATCAGGTCCCTCCCACAACACATGTGAATTCAAGATAAGATTTGAGTGGGAATATAGCCAAACCATATCGCCTTTTTAAGGAATAAGTCCTTTCCTTCAGTGAATAACTATATCCTGATTATGTACTATGCTCCAGAAACCATATTAGGCTCTGTGCAGGGTACAAATAGCTAGAGTCTTATCCTCAAACAATATTCAGAATAGCTGGGGAGCCAAGATACACAGAGTCACATGAAAAGATAAGTTAATAATGAAAGGAACTGGTACTTTCTGGCACTCCAAAATGTTCTATATCTTGATCTAGGTGGTGCTTACACAGGTATCTACATATGTAAAAATTCATCAATCTACTTATTTAAGATTTGTGTACATTTTAAGATTAAAAAAGAAGGCAAGGAATTATTTGTTTTACATGTATATATATCCTCATACAATTCCAAAAATGATTTGAACCTTTTTACAAAGATATGCACAATTACCAGATTGCAAAATAAATAACAGAGAAAACTGGAGGAAAGAAAAATAAAGACAGGAAATAAAAATAAGCCAAAGTTAATGCTATTACCACACCAACACCCCCGCCCCCACCACCCCTGTCAAATACATGACATTAAGTGTTACGTGTTACTTGTAGTGGGCTACAATTCTGACTCTGAGTCTACGAAAAGAGGGAGATGCTGAGTGCAGTGGCTCACGCCTGTAATCCCAGCACTTTGGGAGGCCGAAGCGGGCAGATCATGAGGTCAGAAGATCGAGACCATCCTGGCTAACACGGTGAAACCCCGTCTCTACTAAAAATACAAAAATTTAGCCAGGCTTGGTGGCAACACTACAGTCCCAGCTACTCGGGAGGCTGAGGCAGACGAATGGCATGAACCCGGGAGGCGGAGCTTGCAGTGAGCTGAGATCGTGCCGCTGTACTCCAGCCTGGGTGACAGAGCGAGACTCTGTCTCAAAAAAAAAAAAGGGGGGGCGGGGGGAGACATGATGGCCAAAGGGTAAAAACAAAATAGCAGCTCAGGAGAAGCCCAACTATTCTTGGTTTTAAGGACTGAGAGGCATTTTTCCCCATGGGCCTGCATGAAAAAGACACGGTAAAATATATCAAATCATATCCCAATAACATCCATACAACATATTTCACAGTGCTTTTTGCTGGGTTGTTTCTTATAAAGTTTATCTATTTATTTTTTTAATGTCGGATAGTGATATAATAGCAGACCACAGTTCAACAAAAGCAATTATACAGGGACTAAAAGGACACAGGTCAGAATATGAAGTGTTACTTGAGTAGAATAGATATTCTCTTAGTTTCAAAGCAGGGAGTAGTGATGCAATCTGGAGAAATTGAGAAAGGCTTCATTAAAAAGGAGATATTCAGCTGACCTTGAACAAACATTGGAAGACATCAGATAAACTAACAGAAATTAAGAGGTCACTCAAAGAGGTACAGGTGCAGACCAAGAGGTGGAAGAAAGAATATGAAAGAAAATAAGTCATCCAGGCTAGTTTGTAATGAAAAAATGGGCAAGAAGACTGAGAAAGTAAGTTGAGGCCAGACATTGTAGGTACCATAGGTCAGACTAAGCAGTTAATTCATCATCTTACAGATAAAGGGTAGAGGGGAGCTAAAGTATTTCAGGCTTCTGGACAGAACAGTATTATGATAAAAGCTATTAATATTTAGGAAGTTTCCTCTGACTGTCTTTGGCCAAATAAATTAGAAAAGCAAGTTTTGGGGGAGTACAAAACAAAAAAGAAAAATTAGAAAAGCAAGAAGGACACAAGTTAGAAAGCTCTTCCCTAAATTCTCTAGACAATGCCTCTGTGATAGAACTTAGAGGTATCCTATATTTACCTGCGCACAGGTTAAGGCTGGCTAAAGGTAATTGTTCCTAAGGCCACAGTGAAGCCACACCCATAACCACCAGTTAGTTGCCTCTCCTGAGCCATGGTTTAAATTTAGGCTTGGTTTGAAACAACAACAAAAAGCAGCTAAGGAAACCAAGGAGGAAGTTTTGGATCTTTCTCAAAGCAACATGGAAAAGAAGGGAGAGATGGAAAACAAAATATTTTGGAAGGGAGTGGAAAAGATGACCTACTCATGGCACTAAAGGCATACAGGGCAAAGGAATGTGTATGCCTAGAACCAAAGAGCACGGCTGCCTCTCTGGCCTCTCCAGTGGAAAGGAAGGATGTTATGCAAACCTATATGAAAGGGGCATCACTTCCTCACATGGCTCAGGCTGTTGTTTACCAGAGGAACATTAGGGCTCTAACTGTCCTTTCTTATAGAGAAAGGCTGTCTCCTGCTGTTTCTGGATCCAAGGCCTGCTGAAAACTATTTAGAGGTGCATACCACTCCGTGTGCAGCTCCTTCATTCCTTTGCTGTGTTTGCATGCCTCACCGAGCATTTCACTGTCCTGTGCCTTGCACAAAACCCTCACATTCCTTTTTGGAATGCCTCTATGTCTCTGTGTATATTTGAACCTCCAGGCCAATGAACGTGAGCTTCCTCCCTTTCAGCACCTAAGGAAAGTTTAAACAAATACAAAGGCATATAAAACTTTCTTCTGTCCTGATCTGGTTGACTAATAATGTATATATTGTTTTCTGGTTTTGAAAAAACAAGAAAAAAAATCTCTCCCTGTGTTTGGAAAAAAGTATGACAAGAGGCTCCACCTGCTGGCCTAGGGACTTCCAGAAGTTTCAGACCTATTATCTCAGATTGGAAATAACATCCACTCCTACTCTTCCCGTTGGTAGCTTTGAAAGACAATGCCATGTCATAGTGTCCATGGACATTACTTGGTTTCTGCAGTTCTTCATCTATTAAAACAGTCTGTAGGCCAAATACTTCTGGAGCCATGAAAAGAGCATTAGACTAAGAGTCAAAAACTCTGAATTCTCATTCCAACTCCGCCACTTACTATTAGAGTGACACTGGGAAATGTTTACTTTTCTCTAAGTTTTCAGGCTTTTTTTTCAACTGTACAACGGGAATTACAAGACTTTTCCTCTCCATCTTACAGGTTGGTGTTGAGAATCAAATTGAAGTCATTAAGGACATGAACAACTTTGTAACCAAAACACCCTGTAGGAACAAACAAGAGCCGTGGATTTTAGCCTAGTGGAGCTTTGCTGTGAAGAACTTTAGGAAATCTCTTCTTGAAAGAAACCTTTCATGTTAGGGTAATTTCTACAAGGTCTTGGATCTTTGCTGACAGAAGGAAATTCTTCAAGTTGCATCCTTAATGTGATTTGCTCTCAATTCATCCTTAGATTGTGATGTTCCTCTACCTCTCCCAGTGTGGGAGTTGGTGGGGATGAAGAAGCCAGGAACTTTGGTAGGAAATCAACCCAGAGGGCAGTTCTCCCTCTAAACTTCACATCTTACATAAGGTAAATGACGAAAAAAAGCCCTTTCTCTTACTTTTGTAATTGGCCCTTTTCCATCCTACCAGCCACATAAATAAGTGGACTGGAAGGGCACCTAGAGATAACATAAGGCAACTCTCACACGTGAAGGGCATGGACTGAGCCTAAGGGACCCATGCAAAGTTAGCTAGCCAACTGGGCTTACAGTTTTCAAACTCACAGATGTCTAGGTCTAAACTTAGCAGAACTTATGAGACTCTAAGTAGCTCTGAGATCGTTACTCACCTTCCTATGACTTTGTTTACTCATTTAAAAATAGATATGGAAAATGATCCTACCTCAGAGGGCCCTAGGGTAGTGTGGGCAAAAAGAGAAAGTACCTTGCCAAGTTATGACTCTTTGTAAATGCATTTAATTACTATCATTTAATCAGAATTTAGAATCTGTATTAAAGCCTAAGTTTCAGGATAGTTTTACATAAATGCAATTAGCTTATTTATATGCATTATATAAAAATATATATATTCACATATATTATAAATAATATTATAAATACCATATATTATAGAACATATAGACAACAATATACAATCCATATATATCATATTATAAACATGTTATATAATATATAATGTATATAATTATATGCACATGTACTATAATAAAATTTTATAGGCACTGAAGATATTACTATTATGAATATTTTGCTAAAAATTTGAAATAGGAAGCATCTAAATTATTTAAACATTTTAATTAATAAATTTCATTTTGTAGAGCAGTTTTAGGTAGGTTCACAACAAAACTGAGCACAAAGTACAGGGTTTACATTTACCATGTCTCCACACTCACACACCTTCCCCTACTATTACCCTCTTCCCGGCACCATCATAATACATTTGTTATGATTGATGAACCTACTTTGACTCATCATCACCCAAAGTCCATGGTTTATATTAGGATTCACTCTTGGTATTGCACATTCTGTGGGCTTTTGACAACTGTAGAATGACATGTATCTACCATTTTAGTAGCATACAGGATAGTTTCATTGTCCTAAAAATCTGTGCTCTGCCTATTTATCTCTTCCTTCCTCCTAACCTGTGACAACTGCTGATCTTTTTACTGTTTCCAAAGTTTTGCTTTTTCCAAAATTTCATATAGTTGGAATCATACAGTATGTGGTCTTTCCAGATTAGTTTCTTTCACTTAGTAATAAACATTTAAGTTTTCTCCATGTCTTTTCAAGGCTTGAAAACTCTATCTTTTTAGTGCATAATATGTCATTGTCTAGATGTACTATCATTTATTTATCTACTCACATACTAAAGGACATCTTGGTTGCTTCCAGCTTTTGACAATTACGAATAAATCTGTTATAAACATCTTGTGCAGGATTTTGTATGGACAAATTTTTAATTCATTTGGATAAATATCAAGGAGTAAAATTGCTGCATCATATGGTAAAAGTACGTTTAGTTCTGTAAAATACTGCCAAACGGTCTTTCTAGGTAGCTGAACCATTTTGCATTCCCACTATCAATGAATGCACATTCCTGTTGCTCCACATCCTCACCAGCATTTGATGTTGTCAGTGCTTTGAATTTTGGCCCTTCTATTGGGTGTGTATCTCACTGATGTTTTAATTTGCAATTCTCTAATAATAAATGATATTAAGCATCTTTTCATATGCCTACCATCTGTATATCTTCTTCGGTGAGGTGGCTTTTCATGTTTTTTGCCCATTTTTATTTGGGTTGCTTATTTTCTTATTGTCAAATTTTAAGTGTTCTTAGTGTATTTTGGATAATAGTCTTTTGTCAGAAATGTCTTTTGCAAATACTTCCTTCCAGTCTGTGACTTGTCTTCTCATGTTCCTGACATTGACATTCACAGATCAGAAGTTTTAATTTTAATGAAGTCCATATTATTGATTCTTTCTTTTTTTAATTTAACTTTTATTTTAAGTTCAGGGGTACATGTACAGGTTCATGCAGGTACATGTGCAAGTTTGTTTGACTTGTGTCATGGGTTTTTTTTGTACAGATTATTTTGTCATGGAGGTATTAAGCCTAGTACCCATTAGTTATTTTTCCTGAACTTTTCCCTTCTCCCATCCTCCTCCCTCCAATAGGCCCCAGTGTGTGTTGTTCCCCTCTAAGTGTCCACGTGTTCTCATCGTTTAGCCCCCACTTATAAATAAGAACACATGGTATTTGGTTTTCTGTTCCTGTGTCAGTTTCATAAGGATAATAGCCTCCAGCTTCATCAATGTTTCTGTAAAAAACATATTGTTGTTCTTTTTATGGCTGCATAGTATTCCATGGTGTTTATGTACCATATGTTCTTTACCCAGTCTGCCATTGATAGGCATTTAGGTTGACTGCATGCCTTTGGTATTGTGAATAGTGCTGCAATGAACATACACATGCACTGGTCTTTATAATATAATAATTTATTTTGGGGGGGGGGTATATGACCAGTGATAGGATTACCAAGTCAAATGGTATTTCTCAGGAATTGCCACAGTGCTTTCCACAATAGTTGAAGTAATTTACACTTTCACCAATAGTGTACCTTTTTCTCTACAACTTCACCGGCATCTGTTATTTTTTTACTTTTTAATAATACTCATTTTGACTGGTGTGAGATGGTATCTCACTGTGGTTTCAATTTGCATTTCTCTAATGATCAGTGATGTTGAGCTTTGTTCCATGTGATCGCTGGTCACATGTATATATTCTTTTGAAAAGTGTCTGTTTATGTCCTTTGCCTGCTTTTTAATAAAGTTTTTTTTCTTGTAAATTTATTTAAGTTCCTTATATATACTGGATATTAGACCTTGTCAGAGGCATAGTTTGCAAAAATTTTCTACTATTCTGTAGGTTGTCTATTCACTCTGTTGATAGTTTTATTTGCTGTGCAGAAGCTCTTTCATTAAATTAGATCCCATTTGTCATTTTTTTCTTTTGTTGGAATTGCTTTTGGCATCTTTGTCATGAAGTGTTTGCCCATTCCTATGTCTAGAATGGTATTGTCCAGGTTGTCTTCCAGGGTTTTTATAGTTTTGGGTTTTACATTTAAGCCTTTAATCCATCGTGAGTTGATTTTTGTATATGGTCTAAGGAAGGGGTCCAGCTTCAAACATCCACATATGGCTAGCCAGTTATCCAGGCACCATTTATTGAATAGGGAGTCTTTTCCATTGCTTGTTTTTTGTCAGCATTATTCAAGACCAGGTGGTTGTAGGTATGTGGGCTTAATTCTGGGCTCTCTATTCTGACTATTGCCGTTGACCTATGTGCCGTTTTTGTACCAGTACAATGTTGTTTTGGTTGCTGTAGCCCTGTATTCTAGTTTGAAGTTAGGTAACATGATATCTCCAGCTTTGTTTTTTGCTTAGCAGTGCCTTGGCTATTTAGGCTCTGTTTTGGATCCATATGAATTTTAAAGTAGTTTTTTCTAGTTCTGTAAAGAATGTCCTTGGTAGCTTAACAGGAACAGCATTGAATCTGTAAATTGCTTTGGGCAGTATCATCATTTCAATAATATTGTTTCTTCCAATCCATGAGCATGGAAGTTTTTTTCTGTTTGTTTATGTCATTGTTGATTTCTTTGAGCAGTGTTTTGTAGTTCTCATTGTAGCAATCTTTCACCTCCCTGGTTAGCTGTATTCCTAGGTATTTTATTTTGGAGGGTGCTGGGGAGCACTTGTGGATGGGATTGCAATCCTAATTTGGTTCTCAGCTTGACTATTGTTGGTGTATAGGAATGCCAGTGACTTTTACACATTGATTTTGTATTCTAAGGCTTTGCTGAAGTTGTTTATCAGCTTAAGGGGCTTTTGGACTGAGACTATGGGATTTTCTAGATATAGGATCATGTCATCTGGAAACAGGGATAATTTGACTTCCCCTCTTCTTAATTGGATGCTCTATATTTCTTTCTCTTGCCTGATTGCCCTGGCCAGGACTTCCAGGGCTATGTTGAATAGGAGTGGTGAGAGAAGGCATCCTTGCCTTGTGCCAGTTTTCAAGGAGAATGCCTCCAGCTTTTGCCTATTCAGTAAGATGTTGGCTGTGGGTTTGCCTTAGATGGCTCTTACTATTTTGAGGTATGTTCCCTCAATATCTAGCTTATTGAGAGTTTTTAACATGAAGGGGTATTGAATTTTATTGAAAACTTTCTCTGCATATATTGAGATAATCATATGGTTTTTGTAGTTCTGTTTATGTGAAGAATCATGTTTATTGATTGTGTTTGTTGAACCAACCTTGAATCCCAGGGATAAAGTCTACCTGATTTGGTGGATAACCTTTTTGGTGTGCTGCTGGATTGAGTTTGCTAGCATTTTGTGGAGGATTTTTTCACTGATGTTCATGAATGATATTGGGATCTGTTGTTGTTATGTCTCTGCTAGGTTTTGGCATTAAGATGATGCTGGCCTCATAAAATGGGTTAGGGAGGAGTCCTTCCTCCTTAAAGTTTTGGAATAGTTTCAGTAGAAATTGTCCCCGTTCTCCTTTATACATCTGGTAGAGTTCAGCTGTGAATGCATCTGGTATTGGTACTGGACTTTTTTTTGGTTGTTAGGCTATTTATTACTGAATCAATTTCAGAGCTTGTTATTGGTCTGTTCAGAGATTAAATTTCTTCCTGGTTCAGTCTTGGGCAGATGTATGCACCCAGGAACTTATCAATTTCTTCTAGATTTTCTAGTTCATGTGCGCAGAGGTATTCATAACATTCTCTTAGGTTATCTGTATTTCTGTGGGGTCAGTGGTAATATGCCCCTTGTCATTTCTGATTGTGTTTATTTGGATATTCTCTTTCCTTCTTTATTAGCTAGCAATCTATGTATTGTATTTTTTCCCCAAAAAACAGTTTGCAATCTATGTATTTTATTTTATTTTTTTCTGAAAAAGAGCTTCTGGATTCATTGATCTTTTGAATGATTTTTCGTGTCTCAATTTCCTTCAGTTCAGCTCTCATTTTGGTTATTTCCTGTCTTCTGGTAGTTTTGAGATTGGTTTGCTCTTGGTTCTGTGGTTCTTTTAATTGAGATGTTAGGCTGTTAATTTGGTATCTTTCTAACTTTTTGATATGGGCATTTAGTGCTATAAATTTTCCTCTTAACACTGCCTTATCTGTGTCCCAGAAATTCTGGTATATTTTATCTTTGTTCTCATTGGTTTCAACTAACGTCTTGATTCTGCTGTAATTTTATTATTTCCCTAAAAGTCAATGAAGAGCAGATTATTCCATTTCCATGTAATTGTATTGATTTGAGTGAATTTCTTAGTCTCAGTTTCTACTTTAATTGTGCTGTAGTCTGAAAGATTTTTTGTTATGATTTCAGATCTTTTGTATTTGCTGAGAAGTGTTTTACTTCCTATTATGTGATTGATTTTAGAATATGTGCCATAAGGTGATGACAAGAACATACATTCTGCTATTCTTGGGTTGGGAGTTCTGTAGAAGTCTATCAGGTCCACTTGATCAAGTGCTGAGTTCAGGTCCTGAATATCTTAATTTTCTATCTCAATGATCTGTCTAAAGTTGTCAATGGGGTATTAAAGTCTCCCACTGTTTTGGTATGGGAGTTAAGACTCTCTTAAAGTCTCTGAGAACTTGCTTTATGAATCTGGGTGCCCCTGTGTTGCATGCATATATATTTAGAGTAGTTAAATCTTGTTGAATTGAACCTTTTACCATTATGTAATGCCCTCTTTTTTTTTTTTTTTTTAAATCTTTGTTGGTTTAAAATCTGTTTTGATTGAACCTAGGATTACAACCCCTGCTTTTTATTGTTTTCCATTTTCTTGTTATCTTTTTCTCCATCTCTTGATTCTGAGCCTATGTGTGTCATTGTGTGTAAGACGGATTTCTTGGAGACAGCATACTGATGAGCCTTGGTTCTTTATCCAGCTTGCCAATCTGTGTCTTTTAATTGGGGCAGTTAGCCCATTTACATTCAAGGTTAGTATTGATATGTGTGGATTTGATCCTGTCATCAAGATGTTAGATGGTTATTTTGCAGACTTGTTTATGTGTTTGTAAAGTGTCACTGGTCTGTGTACTTCAGTGTGTTTTTGTGGTGACTGGTAACAATCTTTCCTTTCCATGTTTAGTGCTTCCTTCTGGAGCCCTTATAAGGCAAGTCTGGTGGTAACAAATTCTCTCAGCATTTGCTTGTCTAAAAAGGATCTTATTTCCCCTTCATTTATGAAGTTTAGTTTTTCCAGATATGAAATTCTGAATTCTAATTTCTTTTCTTTAGGAATGTTGAATATTGGCCCCCAATATTTTCTGGCTTGTAGGATTTCTGCTGAGAGGTCCACTGTTAGTCTGATAGGCTTCCCTTTTTCGTGACGTGACCTTTCTTTCTAGCTGCATTTAACATTTTTTCTTTCATTTAGATCTTGGAGAATCTGATGATTATGTGTGTTGGTGATGATCTTCTTGTGAAGTTTCTTACTGGGGGGGTCTCTGCATTTTCTAAATTTGAATGTTGGCCTCTCTAGCTAGGTTCGGGAAGTTCTCATGGATGATAACCTGAAATATCTTTTCCAACTTGATTCCATTTTCCTCATCTCTTTTAGGGACACCAATAAGTTGAAGATTGGTTTCTTTATATAATTCCACATTTTTCAGAGGTTTTGTTCATTCCTTTTCATTTGTTTTTTTCTATTCTTGTCTATCTTATTTCAGAAAATTGGTTTTCTAGCTCTGAAATTCTTTTCTCTGGTTGGTCTATTCTGCTATTAATAATTGTAATTGCATTATGAAATTCTGGTAGTGTGTTTTTCAGCTCTATCAGGTCAGTTGTGTTCTTTTCTATACTTGCTCATTTTTTTTCCATCAGCTTCTGCAATGGTTTATCATGATTTTTATCTGCCTCGGATTGAGTTTCAATGTACTCCTGTAGCTCAATCATCTTCATTTTTATCCATATTCTGAATTCTATTTCTGTAATTTCAGCCATCTCAACCAGGTTCAGAACCCTTGCTAAAGAAATGATGTGGTTGTTTGGAGGAAATAAGGCATTCTGGATTTTTGAGTTGTCAGGGTTCATGTGCTGGTTCTTTCTCACCTTTGTGGGCTTATCTACTTTCAGTCTTTGAGGTTGCTGACCTTTGGATGAATATTTTTTTCTTTTTTCCTGTTTGAAGATCTTTAGGGTTTGATTGTGGAATAAGGTGGATTCAGCTGACCAGCTTCATTTCTGAAGGATTTTAAGTGGGGCAATGCCCAGCTCCCAATTCCTGAACTGCGTGCTCTAATTCCGGAGGACTTATATTGGGCCCTGACTTTATTTTCTGGGTCCTCTAGGTTAGGAATTTCCTGTGCTGATAGAGTCCGAGGTGTTATCCAGACTGCTGGTCACTACACTCTGATGGGTGGTGTCAGTCAAAGCATTTTGTAGTGTGATGACAGCAGGATCCACCTTTGTTGGCATGTGCCTGCAGCAGTTGCAGCAAGGTGCTAGTAGGTGCCAGGCTGCCTTCCTTCCTATGGGCATTCACCACAGTGGTGGAGGCAACACAGCTCGAGGGAGGGCAGGTGGACTTGCTGGCAGCTGTGTGTGCAGTGGTGCTGGTGGTAGTGTTTGCCAAGGGGCAGAGCACTGGTGGGCAGAGATTTGGTTGCCTTCTCTGTGCCATGCAAGCAGGAGTGGTTACTCAGGTTTGGGGAGGATCTGCTACTCTCTGTGCCTAGATTCACTCCCATGGCAGTGTGAGCACAAGGGCAGGATGATGGTGGGGGTGGTGCTGCCTGGCTGTATCCCTGCCAAGGCTCTGTCTGTAATGGTGGTGTACAGGGGAGGGGAACAGATGAACTGCACTCCTGCACACTGGAAGGGCAAGGAAAGCAAAACCTATCCATGCGGCCGTGTGCTAGCAAGAAGATATGGAAGTTGCCGTGGGCCTGGGGGAAGCTGCAGTGCAGGGAGGAATTATGCAGGTTGGTGTGTAGCCACAGGGGCCCCCCTGCTGGAACTCTATGGAGGTCAGGCATGGTCTACCAATTTAGATGCTATGATGTGGCACCCAGGGTTGTCCTGAAGACACAGGTGACTTGGCTGGGTCCCCAGGAGATGCCAGCAGACCAAGTAGTGCTTGGGTGAGACCAGCCCCATCTGATAGACAAGACTGCCCTGCAGAGGGTCCAACAGTTCACCTAGGGCTAAAGTCACTTACGGGAGCAAGTGAAGCCTAAGGGGATAGCCTTCCCTTGCTGTGCTCCACTACGGATGGTCCCACACCAAACCCTCTGGGCTCCACATCAGCTGGTTTACTGCTCCTACCACATGTCTAAGCTGCTCTCCCTGTCAACTGAAGTGTCCATGGTGGTTGAAGGGTCTCTTCCTGATGGGGATCTAGAGGCCTGTGGCACAAGTGGGTTGCTCCTTGCCAGGTAAACTCAGTCATTCCCTTGGAGTGGTTGGGAACCAGGAAAAAGTTTGGTTGCACAGTAGCCCTGTGTATGCTTCCCACCTTTTTCCCCCTTCTGCCCAGCTTCTGTGTCTTCCCTCTCTCCACTCTTGTTGCTTTCCCTCTGAAGATTTGTTAGGAGCATGCCAGTCATCTTGGTCTCTGTGGGAGCTGTTCCACCTCACTGCATCTAGTCCATCATCTTGCCTTCCACTCCCTCAATTATTTCTTTCATGTATTGTGCATTTAGTGTTTTATTTAAAAAGCCATTACCATATTCAAGGTCACCTAGGTTTTCTTCCATGTATTTTTTAGGAGTCTTACAGTTTTGCATTATTAGGTCTGTGATCTATTTTTAGTTAATTTTTGTGCAGGATGTGAGACCTATTTCTAGATTATTATGTTTTGCATGAGGATGTCCAGTTGTTCCAGCACAATTTGTTGAAAAAACTATCTTTGCTCCAGTATATTGCTTTTGTTTCTTTGACAAGGATCATTGATTATATTTATGCTTATTATTTCTGGGTTCTCTATTCCATTAATCTGTTTGTCTTCTGTTGCCAATACCATACTGTCTCAATTCCTGCAGCTTTGTAGTTAAGTCTTAAAGTCAGATAGTGTCAGTTCTTTTACTTTGTTCTACTTCAATATTAAGTTGGCTACTCTGAGTCTTTTGCCTATCCATATAAACTTTAGAATCAGTATGTCAAAACTCACAGAATAACTTGCTCATTTTTATTGAGATTGCATTGAATCTATAGATCAAATGGGGAAGAATTCTTGACAATATTGACTCTTCCTATCTATGAACATAGAATACATTTCCATTCATTTAATGCTGCCTTGATATCTTGCATTAGAGTTTTGTACTTTTTCTCATATAGATATTATACATATTTTGTTAAATTTATACCTACATATTTCATTTGTTTAGTGTTACCATAAATAGCGTTTTGTCTTCTTCAGATTCCACTTGTTTATATCTGGTGTATAGCAAAGCAATGAAATTTTGTATATTAATCTTATATTCTGTGACCTTTCCATAATTGCTTATTAGTTACAGAAGGTTTTATATTTTTTCAGATTTTCTAAATAGACAATCATGTAATCTGCAAACGCAATTTTATTTCTACCTTCCCAATCTGTATACTTTTTATTTTCTTTCTTTGTCTTATTGCATTAGCTAAGATTTCCAGTATGAGGTTGAAAAGCAGTGGTGAAAGGGACATCCCTGCCTTGTTTCTGATCTTAGCTTCAAGTTTCTCACCATTAAGTATGATGTAGGATTTTTTTACATGCTCTTTATGAAGCTGAGACAGTTTCCCTCTATTCCTAGTTTGCTGGGAGGTTATTTTATTTTTTTAATCACGAAAGGACATTGGAATTTATCAAATGTTTTATCTGCATCTAATGATATGATTATGTAATTTGTCTTCTTGTACTTGTTGATGTAATGAATTACATTATTTGATTTTTGAATGTTGAACAAGCCTTGCACACCTGGAATAAATTCCGATGGATTATGATGTGTAATTCTTTCTTTATATTGTTGAATTCAATTTGTTAATATTTTGTTGGAGAATTTTGCAGCTACATTCCTAAGGAATATTGATCTAAAGAGTGTTTTTTTTTTTTTTTTTTTTTTTTTCTTGAAATGTCTTCGTTTGGTTTTAGTATTAGGTTAAGCCTGGCCTCATAAAATGAGCTAAGAAGTATTTCCTCTGGTTCTATCATCTGGAAGAAATTATAAAGAATTAATAAAATTTCTTTCTTAAACTTTGGTATAATTCACTAGTGAACCCATCTGGGCCTGATGCTTTCTCTTTGAGGAGGTTATTAGTTATTGATTATATTTCTTTATTGGGCCTATTGGGATTATTTCTTCTTCTGTGAATTGTGGCAGATTGTGAGTTTCAAGGAATTGGCTTATTTCATCTAGATTATCAAATGTGTGAGCATGGAATTATTCATAGTATTTTTTAATTATCCTTTTAATGTCCATGAGATCTGTAGTGATGTCCTCTCTTTCATTTCTGATATTAGTAATTTGTATCTTCTTTCTTGTTTTCTTAGCCTGGCTGGAGGCTTATCACTTTTATTGATCTTTTCAAATAGTCAGCTTTTAATTTTTTTGATTTTTCTCTACTGATATCCTGTTGTGAGGTTCCTTAATTTTTGCTCTACTTTTAGTTACTTTTTTACTTCTGCTTACTTTTGATTTGATTTGACCTTCTTTTTCTAGTTTCCTGCTTAGATAATTTATTTTAGATTTTTTTCTCTTCTAATATATGCATTCAGTCCTGTAAATTTCCCTCTAAGCACTGCTTTTTGCTGTATTATACAAATTTTGGTAAGTTGTATTTTAATTTAGTTCAAAATAGTTTTTAATTTCTCTTGAGCTTTCTTCTTTAGACCATGTGTTATTTAGAAGTATGTTATTCAATCTCCAAGCATTTGCGGATTTTCTCTTTTCTTATAATGTCTAGCTCTATTGCATTGTGATCTGAGAGCAGACAATGTATAATTTTTATTTTTAAAAATTTGTTAAGATATTTTTATGGCCCAGAATGTGGTCTATCTTGGTGAATGCTCCATGTGAGTTTGAGAAGAATGTGTAATCTGGTGTTTTTGGATAAAGAAGTCTAGATGTCAATTATATCCAGTTGACTGATAGTGCCATTTAATTCATCTATGTCATTACTAATTTTATGCCTGCTGGATCTGCTCATTTCCGATAGAGGGCTGCTAAAATCTTCAACTATAATAGCAGACTCATCTATTTCTCCTTGCAGTTCTGTCAGTTTTTGCCTCATATAGGTTGACTGTCTCTTTTTGGGCACATACACTTTAAACATCATTATGCCTCCTGGAGTTTTGATCCCTTTATCAATGTGTAATGCTCCTCTTTATTTGTGATGACTTTCCTTGCTCTTAAGTTTGCCCTGTGTGAAATTAATATAGCCACTCCTACTTTCTTTGATTAGTGTTAATACAGTACATCTTTCTCTATCCCTTTAATTTGTATGTCTTCGTACTTAAAGTAGGTTTCTAATAGACAACATATAGTTGGGTCACGGTTTTTGATCCACTATGACAATCTCTGTCTTCTGATTGTTGTATTTAGGCTGCTGACATTCAAAGTGATTATCAATATATTTGAATTAATATCTATATTATCTGTTACTCTTTTCTATTGGTTGCCATTATTCTTTATTACTCTTTTTGTCTTCCACAGTTTTTTCCCTTTTGTGGCTTTCACTGAGCATTTTGTATGATTCAAGTTGTTTTCCTTTTTTAACATACTAATTATGCTTCTTTTAAAATTTTTTTAGTGGTTGCCCTAGAATTTACAATATATATTTATAGCTAATCCAAGTCCACTTTCAAATAGCTCTATACTGCTTCGCAGAGAGTGCAATTATTGAATTTTTACCATATATTACAATGAATCTTTATCTCTTGTCCTTTGTGTTTTTATTGGACATCTTATTTTTCAAATGATTTAAGTTTTTAGATAATTCATGTAAGTTTTTAGATAATGCTATAAGATATAGAGACTGTATAAAGATGATACTTTTAAAATGCCACACAAAATGTGTGGATCCTACCAGAGCTCATTCAAAACCAACCTGAACTCTTCTCTATTATTGTAGGCGAGTCTCCCACATTAAAGGTTCTGCAATGAACAATTCTCACCCAGATACTGTCATCTCTCTTTGGACCTCACGTGGCTCCATGGATTTTCATAGAGAATAAAAATTACCTCTCTATGGTCACTATTCTTCAGTCAGTACTGAGACAGGACTAAGTTGTTTTTGAAGTCTTTTTATACCCCAGGCCCTTTCCTCTCTTTTAGTCTCTCATTCTAACCCCTAGCTATCAATGTCTGTTTTGAGGAGTTCACCCTTTAGAAAGGATTCTTGTACTCAGATTGTTAACTGTCCCTTGCTAAAGTGGTAACTGAAACATGCAGTATGGTATTGATGAGAAATGTAGACTTGAACCCAACTTTGCCACTTATTGAAAACTTACTAAGCTCTGTTCCTTAATTTTCTCATTTATAAAATGAAGTTCATGATAGGACCTTGTAAGTGTGTTATATAATAATTAAATATTAACATCAATTTAATGCTCATAATTTAGCCAACTTAAGTTTGGATCACAGCTCCACGTTGGGCTCATAGCTTAGGCCCTCTGACTATCGGTTTTCTCTTCAGCAGAATGGAGATAACAGTATCTATTTTTTAGTAATGTTGTTTTGCTGACATCAGATAGCAATGTAAAATGCCTTGATCTTAGCTAACTCTGAAGGAATGTTAACTTCTTCCCTCATCCCTGTTAATTATAGGTTTTTCAAAAATAATGCATTAGGGTATATGCCTTCCAGAAACTATATTGCCTTTTAGAGGGCAATTCCGGTGGACAGCAACTTTTAGACCCAAGGAATTTACTGTAATGGTTGAATAGCAGGCAATGAAGACTAAATTTTGGGATAGAGAGCTATGCTCCTATAATCACAATCTACAAGTAGATATTTCTCTAATGCTAAAATATTGCCTTATATTCCACATATTTCCAGAAGCCCTGATCCTCTACATTTCTGAATCTAAAAAGATCCATGATTCATCATGTCTAGAAATGGCTGGTCAAATATTCCTCACTCATCATAGACTACTGTAGTTCTTTAAAAGGAATATTAACAATGATGACTCCTCCCTCTCTCTTCCAACTGTGACCGTTTGCACCTCATACCGTAGTACTTTCATACTATATAGTAATTAGTATTTGATCTGTCTATGCTACTTATCTACTTTGAAGTCTTTGCCAGTCTGTCTATTCACCCTTGTGTGTCTAGCACCAATCACAGTTCCTAGCATAAAATATGTATTCTATTAATATTTATTAAATGAATAATACATCTGATGAGCATGAAACTTGGTTAAGTACAATGCTTGATTTAATCACACAACAGTATTTTGAAATAGGTATTATTATCATTCCTAATTTAGAGACCACAGCACTAAGTCTCAGAGCACTGTTGCCTTTGCAAGTTCATCTGTCACAGGTGGGATTTTAACAACCAGCTTTCCAGGAATCAGAAGCCCTTCTTTGTAGCATGTGCCAATAACTATGGTATAAATTTTAAGCTACCAAGGTAACAACTGGTTTGCAATATTCTTGAAATTTAACAATTGGTTACAAACTGACTTCATAATACCACTGGATAGACTGCACATGTGGGCTGTTTCCAGCTTAGCCAATGCTGGTAGTCAGGTTCCTGTCTTAGTTGACAGAGGATCCTAGCAATTGCTGCAGCGCAGTCACCCACTATAACCTTTGACTGCTGATAATCTCTGTATTCCAGACTATTTTGCAACTGGTCACATGACTGACAAGTCCATTCATCAGGAATATTCTTCCTTCACCCGAGGCCAGCCACACACTTCAGCTTTTAGACATGAATTAAGCAGAACAGAGGTTTTTAAAGTAAATGCTTTAAAATATGCTAGTCTTCTGTTTCCCCCCCCCCCCAAAGTTTAAAAAATAATTAGACAAAAGCAATACCCTGTTGGGTTGAGAATTTACTAGAGAGGCCTTCTTTGAGATGTACAGTTGGTTTGTGACTGAAATGGCAGTGGATAAGTTGTGTTCATGTTGAAATAACAATGTAATTATGTGAAGCTGCTTATCTTTAGTGTCTTCAGGCAGAAAAAATGTTTAGAAAACCTTACTGAGTCCCCAAAGTTTTCCAGGGATTGTGTGAGATGCCTTGGAATGCTAGCAGAATCCACACAGACTGATTAGAGGGGAAGCTTTCAGCACTCTTAAAAACTCTCACGTTATTTTCTCCCTTGGGAAGCTGCTGAAGAACATGTTGTATTGGGAGTGCAAAGCCGCTAGGTCAATGGAATCATTTCTTTGTGACTTGGGGATTTCTCAGAGCCAGAAATGTTATCCCAGCTTCATCCCTGTGACTGAGGAGAATTGCATCAGCTGCTCACAGGATACCAGATCTCAATACTACATCTATTTAAGCAATGCCCTGTATGGCAGATGTCAGAGTGCAGTTACTGTATGCATGTGTGACTGAGTACAGTGAAGCCTGGTTTATTCTCTTGGGCTTACTAGCAAGTTTCAAAAAATATTTGGAAAAAAAGGTTGTGTTACAGTAATATGACTGTCAGGAAGAAAATATGTGGTGCTGTGTGCATATTTGTAAAAATGCATGTGGCATAGATGCAAAGAAGATAGGCAGTAGTGAACAGTCTTCAGCTTAATGTCAAGCAACAATTTTTGTCCCAGATCTGCTTCTATGTAACTCTATGTCTTGAAATCACCAGTTAGTGTTTCTTACCCTTAATTCTCTTGAATAGAAACACAGGGGTTTGAAATCTATGGAGTCATTTCCTTCTTTTTCAAAAATTCCTAGGTTACAGGAAATGAAATTAAGTAACAATTTTATTTCAAAAGCATCTTGGACAAGAAATTTTTCAAAAGAAATAAATGAGTGATATTCAAATAATAGTATTTTTTAGAAAAAGTATTAATTTAAGATTTAAGAAATCCTCTGGTGATTTTTTTCCTTTTGGCCAAGGTTATATCCACATACATCTGGATAAAAGTGAAAAAGAAAATATGCCAATCACCCAGATGGTTCTAAGTGTTTGATATCTGTCATCATGCAGGCCAAACACCTGGGTGATTGCATTCATTTTCACTCTTTAGCCAGATGTTTTGAAACCAAGGAGGTATGTCTTACATAAAAAAAAAAAAAAAAAAAAAAAAAAAAATTAAGCAGAATGGGGTATAGTAAGAGGAAGAAAAAGAAGAAAATGAGCAATTTTTGAGCACCTACTCCCTGCCAGACACTTTCTTTTGTATTTTAATCTTCATAAGAACTCCAGATAAGGAAACTGAGGCTTGGAAATCTAAATTATTTGCCAATGTCACATATCTAAGAAGTGGTAAAGCTAGGGTTTGAATTATGTATTATAGAAAAAAATATTAGAAATAAATGCAATTAAGGTACAGGTAATGAAATTCGAGCTGAGAAAGATAGAGTGCCTGCATAAATAACACATGCATGTGGATATTGAAACAGACATAACTACTGCTACTGTTGTTCATCTTAAGAACCTTTTACTCCAAGTCTATAACAAACACCCATAGAAGGAGTAAGCAAAACCAGCCTAGAAGAACTGGCCAACTGTTGGACAGGTCTCTTGGTTGTGCCATATATTTCTTTGGCTCCAACCACATAGTAAAATTGAACACAATTGTCTCATTAATTGTTTTACTGCCCTTAAGTTAGGAATCTTTGATGATTCTGTAAAATCACCTAATTTATTATACAAATGTATGTAGAACAGCATGCAAATATATGTGTGATGATTTACTAGGAAGAAGATTCTGAATATTTGATTTTATAACTTATTGTAAATAACCTGGGGGGTAAACTTCCCTGTATACAGCAGAAGGCAAGTTGGCCCATCACAAGGTTCTCAACAATAGCTTTATCTTTGGGGAAATAATGAATCAGACTTTCTCCTTTATATGCCAAGAAACATAAATTCCTGAGCCCACATGGAAAAGGAACTGAAAGCACCCTCTTCAAGACTCTGCTTATATGGTAGTATTGCTGACTCACAACCAGGGCAAAAGTGTCCCACTCTTTCCCAGACGACAAGCACAGGAGAAGAGAATAACTCTTTTGAGGTTACTTTACCTGGCTTCCCCACTGTTTTGTAACCATGGAGGTATGTCTTGCATAAAAAAAATTAAGCAGAATGGGGTACAATAAGACAAAAGATGATCCTGAAGATGATCATGGGTCTTGAAGATGATTATGACGGGAGGTCTAGTCCTAAGTTTACTTATCCCAGTTGCTGACCTGCAAGTTAGAGCACTGGGAAGAACATTCACTTTTTAAGTAAATATAAGGATGAGAATTTACAGAGTAAGGAAATGGGGTTGAAGGAGGGCAGATGAGTGTATAAATGTTAGTTCCAGAATATGAGGGAACGAGTTGCAGATAATGCATTCTTTGGAAATAGCAAATGCTGTTGAAGCTTTTCAGAAAAGGAAATAAATCATAAAAGAATTTGGAATGCTTTTTATGGGTTGAAGTAGAAGGAAATTGAACATCAATATGATTCTGGAAAGAAATTTTGTGTCACTGCATTATTTAAATGTTAGGGGAAAATGATCAAAGCTGCCAACATTCAAAAAGGAATAATCTATTTGGAAAACTTAATACACACATATCTGCAAATATTTAGGGGACAAGGAAAGACTATGGAGGCAAATTTTGTGTCTATATAGCTAGACATTTTCTGATCTAGACCTACCCAGAGGCACATGCTGAAAATGGCCACTGTTTAAGCTCAGCTCTTCCCTGAACCAAGTCAAACCAAATCTGAGCATTGTTTTAGAGGTCCCATTCCCTCTAGTAGCAGGAGTCTTGATTTTTTTTTTTCACATCCTAATATTGATGTCTGATATGCCTGCCTGGGGTTGTCCTAAGATAGTAAGAAAAATGACTGAAATTTATTGAGCACTGTTTGTGCTAGGTATTCTGCTAAGTACTTTACATACATTATCTTACTTAAATGTCACAGCAACCCTCTCAGGTAAACATTGCTAGTTCTCTTACAAATGAATAAGGGAAAGTTCCAAGTAACTCTTAATCTCAACTAGTAAGCAGCAGAGCTAGAGAACAAAAGTTCACACTAATCACCATTACACAGGACTGCCATACAGTCCCACATGCAGCCTCCACTCAACACACACTCAAATTTTTCTAGTTATAAACTCTGCCCATTACCCTAAGGGACTTGGAACTCAACACTAACGTGGATCTCCTCCCAACAAGGTCTGTACAATGGTCATTATATCTTCTGTGTGTGAAGAGAGTAAAGAACATCAGCCAAAACTATGATCCCATCATCTACCTGAACATACATATTCCATTTCAGTCTCAAGACTGGTTCCCTTAGATGCAGGAGACAACAGGATCATCCCAGAATGCCCTGTCTACCTTGGCTCTATAATTTGGATCTTTTCCACCTTGCACCAAAGCCAAATCTTATTGGAGTTTTTCTTCTCCCTCCTATAAGTCCTATCATTTTTGGTAATTAATCCTCCATTCCCCAATGAACAATGTATGGCCATGCAGGTCTCAGACTGACAATGAAGTTTGTGACATGCATAAATCACTGTTCATATGACAGCTAAAAATAGCAAGGTGCTTATTTTGTTCCTCATATCCATGACATGGCACACCAACATAAGCTTAAGAAAACACTCAGTCTTGTTCTTTCTAGATCAAGACTTTCAAGCCTTCGATTCCCTCTCCTTATGAAGTGTTTAGGTTTCAGAGACAAACCATTAGAAGCAAAAAAGGCAAGATACTTTAAAATATAGCAATGCAGATACAGAAACAGAGCAACCATTGCTTCAAAAAACCTAAAGCCAAGAACAGAAAATTCAGCTGACATTAAGGGATACTGGCTACTAGAATAGCCACAAAGGTCCTAAGAGAGCTAAATGATAAGTACTATTCAAACTCTAACTCTTCAACTATAACCACGTGAGTCACATTAGCCTTTCTAAGATATCGATATCTCATCTGCGATATGTATATCTCATCTGCGATATCTATATCTCATATCTATATATCTATATCTAGATATGAGATCTATATATCTATATATAGATGAGATACAGATATCTCAGAAATATATATGTAGTTACATACAGATATATAGATGTTTCAGATATGTGTAGCTCATATAGATGTGTAGATATGTATGTTAGATATATCTAAATATCTATATTTTATTTTTAAATAGTTTTTGAACAAAATATATAAACACATAGATATATCTATCTAAATATGTATTTTTAGACATTTAGATATTTTATATTTAGCTATATTTATCTAAAAATATATTTTAGAGATTTATATATTTATCTAAAATACATATTTAAACATATATTTGTATAGCTAAAATATATATATTTAGATATATATACATTCAATATATATCTAAATATATATGTTTTTAGACATTTCTATATCTAAAATGTATATTAGATATACATATATCTGATATATATCTAAATATATATATATTTAGATATATCTATATATGTATAGATACAGATACATAGTTTTTTTGAAAGCTTTATTTAAAAATAACAACCAAAGAGAAAACAAGTCAGAAATTCACCACTCAACGAATTTTTACAATGCAAACACTCCTGGATAACTAGCATCTAGATCAAGAAACAGATCACTCCATCCCCACGGAAATTTCCTTGTGCACCTTTCCCATCACTTCCCATGTCACACTTTGCCCAAATGTAACCACTCATGACTTCTTACACAGTAGGTTTGTTTAGCCTGTCCTAGAACTTTACATACATGTAATCATGCAGCATGTACCATAGTTACCTGCCACGTAACAACGTTTTGGTCAACAATAGACCGTACATATATCATAAGATTATAATACTGTATTTTTACTGTACTTTTTCTATGTTGAGATACACAAATACCAGTGTGCTATATTGCCTATAATATTCGTACAGGAACATGCTGTACAGGTTTGTAGCCTAGGAGCAATAAGCTACACCATATAGCCTCGGTGTGTAGTAGGTTATGCCATCTCAGTTTGTGTAAGGATACTCTATATCATTAGAACAATGACAAAATCCCCTAATGGCATATTTCTCAGAACATATCCCTATTGTTGGGTGACACATGACTGTATTTTGTGAGTTGTTTTTCTGAAGTCAGTATTCCGTTTCTGAGATTCATCCGTGTTGTTACAGATTGTTGTAGTTCCATGTAGTGTTTTCTGTATAATATTCCATATGAATATATCATGGTTTGTGTATGCATTCTATTGTAGATGGATGTTTGATTAGATTTTTCATTACTAGGAATATATTCAATGCCCAATTAATATATGCTGAGCATATGCATTACATTGTTATTTTCCTCTGTAAAATACACTCACATTGTATTTATCAAATCTCATTTGGTTTGCATTATGCATCTAATGTGATGATTTTGTTTTGTGTCTTAATTCTAAACTCTGTGGCACTGGCAACCCTTTTAGGTTTCCATTATCTGCAGATTTTTAAGTACACTTCTTCATTCTTCTGTCAAATCATTTTAGAAAATCCGATATTTTAAAGTCTAATACAAAATATTATATTAACTTGGCCAGGGGCAGTGACTCATGCCTGTAATCCCAGCACTTTGGGAGGCCAACATGGCGAAACCCTGTCTCTATTAAAACTACAAAAATTAGCCACGTGTGATGGTGGGGGCCTGTAATCCCAGCTACTCAGGAGACTGAGGCAGGAGAATCACTTGAACTTGGGAGGCGGAGGTTGCAGTGAGCCAAGATCACGCCGTTGCACTCCAGCCCAGGTGACAGAGCAAGACTCTGTCTTTAAAAAAAAAAAAAAAAAAATCATATTAACTCGTTAACCTCTTGCTCCAGGAAGAATGTACACAGAACTAAAATTTATTATTGTTGCCAACAGTCCAGAGTTGTTTTTTGTTATTGTTTGTTTGTTTGTTTAAACAGCCTTGCCCAACATTTAGGTCTCTGCTTTACACTTGCCATTTCTACCTCATATCCATATTATTCTTAAGCTAGCTCAGATTCTTTCTTTTAGAACAAAAGTAGTTATGACGTATTACAATGAATTTATTTTATGTATTACCTCCTCCTGGGTAAATAAAATGAATAATAAAATAAAATAAAATAAACCTGCTGTGCAAAAGACTCTCCAAAGCAGCAATTCACCACTGGGCGGAATTTCAGGCATTGATATGGTTAGGCTCTGTGCTCCCACCC
The DNA here is from genome assembly GCF_003255815.1 of Theropithecus gelada. Classification (NCBI taxonomy): domain Eukaryota; kingdom Metazoa; phylum Chordata; class Mammalia; order Primates; family Cercopithecidae; genus Theropithecus; species Theropithecus gelada. The sequence continues at coordinate 67,947,915 of NC_037683.1, read as the reverse complement.
AAATCTCATCTTGAATTGTAATCTCCATAATCCCCACATGTCAAGGGAGAAACCAGGTGGAGGTAACTGAATAATGGGGGTGGTTTCCCCCATGCTGTTCTCATGATAGTGAGTGAGTTCTCACAAGATCTGATAGTTTTATAAGGGGCTCTTCCACCTTCACTTGGCACTTCTCCTTCCTGCCACCTTGTAAAGAAGGTGCCTTGCTTCCCCTACACCTTTCACCATGATTGTACATTTCCTGAGGCCTTCCCAGCCATGCTGAACTGTGAGTCAATAAGCCACTTTAAATTACCCAGCCTCGGGTATTTCCTTATAGCAATGTGAGAATGGACTAATACAGGCATCATAATCTAAGATACGTAGATGCTCAGGTGCAGGGGAAAATTTCTGGACACCTCAAATCCATGTTGTCAGCATACATGTTGGATTTATAATTGAATTGGAACTGGTTCATTGAGTACTGGTTTTAACACAACTCTATGCTTGAGAATGATTTCATCTTTATGATAAATGATTTTAATATTTGAAGAGTTTCCATTAGTATCTTTAGCCAGGGCTGGAGGGGATCAATGACTAAAGGAACAATAGACCAAAACAGACTTCAGAAATGAACTTGTGTCATTCTTATAATCTGAAATTACTCCTTTCTCAAAACACGGGCCCTCTCTATCATATTCCCATTCTGCACCTTCATTTGAGTGGGAAAATCTACACAAAACAGAAAGATCTAACACAAAACAGACTTCACACCTGCAAGAGAAGTCTTCCTGTCTTCTTCAACTACTGTCTTCCTATTGTAACCATAATTGGTTCAAGTTTTCCCCATAGACAAATATGTTGCTAAGTTATACCATAGACAATGGAAAATGACTATTAGACTTTATTTTCCACAAGATAAGAAGATAAACTGATAGTAAAGGAATCAAGTTGGATTAAAAAGTCTTTAAAAAATTGATTTAACTTGTGATTTATTTGATAAGATCATAGTATTTGATGGTAGGAGTGTCATCCAGAGGTGGCCTACCACATTTTCTCTCTCTCATGCCCATGGCTTATCTGCCATATAATTCTTTTTCCTATGAGCCTGACAGTTCCTTAGAATTCTTCATACAGTTCTATGGGTGGCTCCTAATACTTATCTGAAGTAGGTACATGAAATAGAAATGCTTTGCCATTCTTAATCTAGAAACCCTAAACCCAAGTAACAAAATAATCCTGGCATCCTAAATGACTCAGTGTAGATATGTTAATATGTACATTCTCCTTAATTGATGTTTTTAGAGCTGCTTAAGAATAGAAGACATAAAAAACAGTGGTAGGAAGGTATAGGAAGGGACAAACTAGAAACGTCTGAGACCCTATTAGAAGTTGTTACAACTGCATTCTAAACAGCAGCTAAATAAGATAAGATCAGATATCTTGGAAATAACGTACACCAATCATAGTCGAGAGAAAAGTATTTAAGCTAGTATTTAGAAAAACAAAAAGAGTGAAATTTCTTTAGTTGATTGACTGTAAAGACTATTTCTTATTTCAGAATTTTAAGTAAAAAAAATTAAGTATAATTTTTAAGTTAAACATATTTTCAAAAAACTAGGTAAATCAGTTCAGTTAATTCAGATGACAAAACAGAGCATTGGGGAAATAATAAATTTCCTAGAGAAATGTCTTAAAACAACAGCATTTCAAATAATTTTTGTATATACTTCACTCTCAAGGAAATGGAGCATAACTTCCCTCTCCTTAAGAGCAGGCTGTGCGTTGTTACTTCTTTCTAAAGAGTGCAGTATAAGAAGAGGAGGAGGGAGAACTTTGCAGGAGGGAAAGCTGACACACATACACTACTTCAGGCAGGTGATGAAGGTCAACATCAATAGTGGTAAGCCATATTGACAGTGTGAAACCTTGATAGGAAGTGATAAGATTGGCACTTGACCTCTGTGGTCTTCCTCCCAATACTCATAGCCAAATTCTGAGAAGCACATCAAACACATTCATATTGAGGGACATCCTACAAAAAACCTGACTGATATGCCTCAATACTCAATTCAAGGTCATCCAGGACAATGAAAGTATGAGAAACTGTTTCCAGAAGACATGAAACTGGTACAAGGAAACAGAACAACTCAATGCAATGGTTAGGATCCTGGGTCACAAAAAGGTCATTAGGTAAAAAGTAGGGAAATCTGAATAAGGTATGGATTTTAATGAAAAACAAATGTATCAATATTGCTTTATTGATTGTGAGAAAGTAACATATGTGAATTTTATGTACTATCTTTACAATTTTTACATAAATCTAAAACTGTTTTAAAATAAAAGTTTTCCTAGAAAAGAAAGAAAGAAAAACAAGAAGCTCTTTTGTTGGCAATGTAAACCTCACAGCCATGTTGGGGAATGACAGCCTTGGAGATATAAATCACTGGAACACCTTAACAGAGACTCGTGTAGGCTTTCCCTTTTGGAAGTCTTTAAAGAAATAAGCTATTTCTCTCTAGGAATTCCTTAGTGTACTGCTATCTTAAGATGGGTAGGTTGGAATCCAAAAGCTCTGATGCCCTCTGGCTCCATTGTTTTAT